>NW_019525532.1:1212944-1221355 GCF_002814215.2 Seriola lalandi dorsalis | reverse complement strand
GTCAGGGAGGGGGGGAGGGGGTGGAGAGGGGGGGCGCACACACACTTACACACGGCTATACACTTATACACACTTATACACACATATACACACACACACGCTGTCTCTGCTGCGACTGTGTGTACCGCTTCAGATGCTCAGACAGAATTAAAAAATGCGCTCCTCCGCCTTGTCACCGGCGTTGCGCGCAACATTTTCTTGACGAGCCCGCGTTCCCACAGCATGGTGCTCGGACTCCGCGGCTCAGCAAACGTCTGCACACACAACCGCTCAACTCTTCCCGGACGCCTAATTAGACAGCAGAGCAATCACAGCGCCGCGCGGCACCTGTTCCCACCTTCACAGTAGAAGGTAAGTTTTTTTCTTTCTTTCTTTCTTTCTTTTTTTCCAAGCGGAATTTTTGCGACTCGCTTGTCAATGCTAAGGATGCTGGAGAATTGGCACGTGCAAACATACATATTTGTGGATTAATGTTTTTCTCCTTCCTTTTAAAGGTCTCTCTCTCTGTGTTCTCAGGTTCAAAGCGCGTCGGCGTTTGTTGTTTAACGTAGTTTCCGGTCCGCAGGGGACGTCTTGGTAAACAATGCTGCTCAGTGATTCATGCATATGTGTCCTCTTGACATTCAAGCTCTGCCAATTAATCAGCGAGTGATCAGGGCCATCATAAATCTGCGGGGTGCCCCACACTTCAGCCTGTCTCCAGCCAAAAAGTAGTGATTTAATTGAATTAAGAGAGAAAACCTTCAAATCTCCAAAAAGGAACAATTAGGGATTTTAATTTCATTGCATCAGGCTGGCATTTAAGACACAAAGTGTAGATGTTGTAATTATGATGAGCCACAGGTTTGTCCTCAGGTTATCAGAGGAGCTTTTGTTCTCACTGTGTAGACTGACAGGTTGGCTTTCTTTCCACATTTTTGGAGACATCTCAGTGCTGTATTCTTTAGTCTAGAGAAGAAAAGAAGAAGGAAAAAAAAAGAAAACGCCTCCAAAGTTTGACTCTTTAAATGCACAAGCAGTTTGTACAGTTTTCTTGCAGCTGATGTTTCGATTTATTGATTTCCAGCACCCATGAGGAAAGATGCAAAAAAAAATGATGCATTTAATTTAGCTTTTTTGTTTTACAGCTTCATAAGTGAACTATTGTCATTTCTGCACCTGTGTTTTGGCTGGCATGCACCTTTATGAGCCAGAACAGTGTTCAATTAGCCACTCAGACATTTAAATTTTAAGTATCATGATCTCTTGTCTCCCCTCTGAGGGCAAAGTGAATATAATCTCAAACCGTTGGACTGTTACATAACTTTAAAACTGAAGTGCCATGCTGCCTGCGTAGGAGTAGATGTGATGTTCCCACTTCCTTGCTGTTGTTTTGCTCGTTAAATCTGAGAGAACCACATTACTGTAAGTGGCGTTTTGTGACTTTTACATGACGGTTGATTTTTCGGGGTGTGTGTGTGTGTGTGTGGGGGGTGGAGGTGGCGGTTCATGCAGATGAGGCCCCTGAGAAGGACTGATTGCTCTGCGAGTCCTCGCTGTGATTATGTAGCCTACCTACATGAAGTCTGTGATTGTTGAATGTGGAATGACATGTTAATTTTGAAGGTGGCATGACCAAATGTGTGTATATATTTGTGTGTGTGTGTGTGTGTGTGTGTGTGTGTGTGTGTGTGTGTGTGTAGGGGGGCAGCATTCTGCCCTGTGTTGTGTGGGAAGAGTGTGATCGCAGAGTGCCCAGGCATGACGCTCAGAGCTGTTGGACAGAGTTCAGTCCTTTGCTGAGCAGTCTGTCCTCGGAGCTGGGAGCGCTGCGCAGACAGACATGTTACAGTAACCTGACTCATGTATATGGCAGGCTTCCCCCATCGCTGCTCAGGAACTGTGTCATCATCATCATGCAGCACAACAAAGAAAAAACTAAAATGAGTTTCATTCCTGAAACAAATGTGTCCACCATTTTGAAAAAATCTGAGAGATACTCAGATAAAACGATGGCCGGCAGACAAGAAAAACTCCTGACTGTCAAGTGTTGCAGTTAAAGGCTTTTGCTTACAAAGGAAAACCACTGTAGATGAAAAAACCGACCAGTAACACCAGTAGTTTCTATAACTTTAGTTAAGTGATGTTACACTATCTTATTATTGAAAGCTGCTTTCAACCTTTCAACTTTAATATAATAGAATTTTTAATTTACTAATTCCCAGGAATAGTTTTTAATAATTTCATAAATCGGAGCAGGCATGTAGGTGGTATTTCTGAGGATGTTTTCATGGAAACAGGTTATGTAATTTGGTAGTAAATGGAGAAAATGTTGATTGATACTCCCACGTCCTTTTTTGACTTTTATTCAATTTTGTCCTTATCTTTTATTCATAGCCTTTACTGTCCCGTGCACACAGGGCGCCCATGCAAACGATGGCGAACTTCCCTCATTGGACCAGCCAAAACGTCCCTAAGAATTCAAGGTGACATTCAGATAGTTTGGTTTTTGTACCGATATGAAGCATTGAAAGAAACAGTTTCTTTTAGTTCCTTTAAATTGCTTCCACATACACAGACTCTGCCATTAAAGATGTCATAACACAGGAGAAAACAATACATCCCGCTGTGCTTCTGCATTAGATAAGACATGATGTCACCACACGGTTAAACTTTTGTTTTATGGCGGCTTGTTTTTATTGATTTGGTGTCAGTACAAACTTCCTGAATGTGTCACATGATTGCTCTGAGTCAAAAAACACACATGATTGGATTTAACCCGACACACCTGAGCTTTGTCGTGACTGTCATTAGACTCAGATATTCTCCTCTGGAAAGGTTTCAGACATGGGAAAGGGTTGGTTAAAAGAGGCGCAGTATTAATGCAGGCTTTTGTCCTCTTGTGGTCACTCTAACACAATCTGTAAATGGAAGATGAAAGTGGTCACTCATTGTCATTGTCCAGACCACACTCAGAACGTTCACATGAGGGAGTAGAAAGCCTTTAGAGGGCTGGAAAATTAATTAAAGTGAAAGTAAGTGAAAGTTAAAGTTGGGAATTTAGAAAGATGCAGAAAACGTCCAAAGTCTTAAGGCAAAACAACATTTTTAACATCCCAAAATGTGAAATAGTTTCTGTAAACTCGCTGTAATGTGTGTTATCTTAATGTGTTTTGGCTTTTCTTTTAGTTTTTAAGTTACTGATCTGATCGAGAGAAACCAAACCTCTGACTCCAAAGTTATTAAACCAGTTCTGGAAAGGCTGTTCAACTGGAAATGAACAAATATCTGCTAAAAACCTGTGTAAAATATCTGCTCAAAACATCCCCAACCCAAACTTAAAAAGGCACTCAGTGTTTTAGAGGCATTATTCACACTCACTTATCGAAAACCTCTGACATTACCTAACAGTGCTTTACAAAAATAACATTTTGTATGAAGTGCTTCTCATGCCCATCTGTCATTAGTCACACTGTGAATCACACGGAGGTCAAAAAAGATCAGAAAAGGCAGAATATGTGACGTTCAGAACCTTTTTAAGTGCATGAATTCTATTGTTCTCCCACAAATATCAGGGTTTTGAATTACAGACTGTCCAAAGAAATATTTAAACTTCTGTGTGTTAAATGTAAATGTTGCAGCTCAAAACGAGTGTGAAATATCTGACAGTTTCTTTTTGTTTTGGGAAGCGGCAGCAACAAGTGACACCATCTTGGGAAAAGCAGAAGACAAAGTGGATGGATTGAAACTGTTTTGTTATTCTGGCAAGTTTTCTTTCACTTATTATGAGAAATATTAGATTTAAAAACTCAACGATGGATTGGGTGACCTGTTCAGATGGCCGGATTTGGCACTGCAAGCCAAGTGCAGCCTTTCCAAAGAGAAAGACTCATTTAGCCAAAATATTCTCTAAACATCAATTAAAACTTCCATCACTCACAAACGGAAACATTCAGTACACCAGCTCTCGGCTCACGCCTCTACATACTCGTACTCCACAGGTGTTTGCACTTGATAAGACTCTGCAGGTGTGAACAAACTGCACTTGATTGACAGTTCCTCCCTCATTCCTGTTAGTTTTTATTGTGGCTTTCAGGGTGGGACACTGGTAGAGTTTGAAAAGTGTAGCTCCACCCAGCTTCAAGCCGAGCACATACTGAGCCAGAATAAGTGAAGACATCTCTGCGGATGTGTGGGACCTTTAAAACCTTAACTAGCACTTAAAAGCGTTTTTAGTATTTATAATTTATCCCAGCAATTATGACCATAAATTATGTCCTTTTCTGTTTTAATAAAATATGTGCAAGACATAAATTAACTGCAGTGGTGGGAGGTAACTAAGTACATTTACGCAAGTAGTGTACTTAAGTACAATGTAGAAGTACTTGCGGTTTACTTGAGTATTTCCATTTTATGCTAAGGAAATATAGAGAGAAGAGAAATGTAAAAATGTGAACGTCAGTGTAAATATAAGGATGGGAACTTTTTACAAAAAAGGGATATTCTGTGAGTGATTTATGTGTGATACAGAGTCAAAGTAGTTTTTCCTCAAAGCGTCGATTCAGTGTTGGTTTAATTCAGTTAAGTGTCAGACTGCAGAGAAGGATCAGGAAAGACACTGCGGACCATTCCTGGAGAAATATGAGACAGTTTAAAGATTTTATGACATTATGATGGATAGTCTATAGCTTCTCTCTCCCTTTTACACACACATGCACACACACACACACACACACACACACACACACACACACACACACACACACACATTTTAACACACATCTCTCACTTCCTTGTCACTGGCCCGAGTGCCATTGCTACAACGCTCTTGCAACAGGCATCAAAACGGACACCTGTCATCAGTGCACAGGTCCCCGTGCCCACTGTTGCCCCCTGTGGATACTTATAGCCCACTGCAATTATGTTGTTCCATTAGTCATCCTACGCATGTGGTGATGGGCTGCTGGCTATACTTAGCCACCGTCATGGTCACTCTTGTGCAAATGAGAGATTTTACTGACTGATGCTGGTGGTTGGCGTCAAACACGATGAATAGAGATGAATAATGAGTAAACAGCTGTTGTTGACTTGTGATATTAGTAAGTTTGTTTGCGCAGGGAACAATCATTGCTCATTAATGCGTGGTCAACTATTATTTTGCGTCTTTGTTATGTTAGAAAAATTTGCATCAGAAGGTTAAACCTGGTATGTAATTGTGTAGAGAACTGAAGCGCTGCCCCCTCAAAGTTATTTTCAGCATTTTAAGACTTACTCTTATTTCTCTTTTTCCCCAAGAGTTCAAGGTAAGATGTAAGGTGTAAGCTTCTGCTCATTTCTTGCCTGTATACCGCTATAGCAACCTCCCCATGGCAACAAAACTGAAAGAAAAGATAATTAATCAAGATTGAAAAACAACAACAAAAAATTGTTAGCATTCAACAACTACATATCCCATGAGTCTTACCTTTTGGTATGGTGTCAAAGTCTCACTGGAACTGTAGTTATTTAATGCTAACACAATGCTAAGAAAGTATTTGTTGTCTAATCTTATGTGGTGGTGATTGTTGCTTGACAAGAGCTTCAGCCATTGTTTAGTTTATAAGTAAAAGTAAAGAAATGACGTTTGACGTTGAACTCGCAAAGTTTCTTTTTGACTAGAGAGCTGTTAATGCTAACATTAGCTATGTAGCAATAGCAAACTTACCAATAGCTCTTTTAAAATGACAAGATATTTTACTATTCTGTACAGCAGCAGAGACGCATTTATTTAGCTTTCCACAACCGTTGAGATTTTGGGAAATATACTGTCCATTAAATATGAGGCTGTGACCTGGAGACGGTTAGCTTAGCATATCTTAAATACTGGAAACGGGGGCAAACAGCTAGCCTCTGTTTAAAGGTGAAAAAATCACCATGTCTCAGTTTTTAACATATCTTTATATCTTGTTTAATTTGCACAAAAAAACCAACACCATACTGTAGTTTATAGGTACTGGTTTTGTTAATATTTTTTGGCTGAGTGCATTAACTTTCTTGAGTATTGGCACGGCCACGAGGTGCCCAGGGAAACAGCAAATTAATTACAGTCATCCAGCTGCAAAACAGGTTTTAAAATCCGTGGTTTGATCATTATTTTCCAACTCACTGCCGTCCCCCAGCAGTGCCGCCAACAGGTGCCAAATTTTAATCTACAATTATCCTGCAGCGTTTGAAGGGAGCCATTTATGGATGATTGTCAACACAGAGAGCTAAATATTACAACGCCAAAAGCCATTACATTATTATCAGGTCACATGAATTGAAAGAATTTGTAAACACGGTTGGAGTTGTGGAGCAGAGGTTAGTAATAGGAGAAGGGGACAGGACTTTGGCTCTTTATAGTGCAGAGTTGTTAATGTGGTTGGAGACTCTCATGCCCACTACTGAGAAAACGTTGATCTTGTTGAGGTGCAGCTGTCGTGGATGAAAACTCATGAGCAGAAACTCAAGTTTTTTTCAGTCGATAATCTGAACAAACACCAAGATCCTGCAGCAACCCAGTTTGAAAATCATTTCAGTTTCCTGTCGCCACTGCAGAGAGAGAAAGTTGCAGACTCCGGTGCTGACGGTGCACATGGACACTTTATTTTGTGACTGGACTGTTAAAGTTTTAGTAAAGTTTGGGGCTGGCTTCTCCTGTTTCTCTCTGTCAGAACAGGAGGTGATATTCCTGTGTCTGTGACTTTTAAGATTTAAAACGTTTTGGGTTTTGACAGTTGGACTGAATATGAGTCTCTTCCTTCAATGCAATTGTGTGAATAAGTTACATTAAGTTTAAGTAAGCAGTTTGATGCAGAAATCGGGAATTAT
The DNA here is from genome assembly GCF_002814215.2 of Seriola lalandi dorsalis. Lineage (NCBI taxonomy): Eukaryota > Metazoa > Chordata > Actinopteri > Carangiformes > Carangidae > Seriola > Seriola lalandi. The sequence continues at coordinate 1,214,527 of NW_019525532.1, read as the reverse complement.
AGACTGATAGTTAAGTAGAATCTGGTGGAAATAAGGGAAGATTGTCGATTTGTCTGGAGTAGATAGTTCTGTAAACATGCAGAAATTACAATTTTGACACTATATGATCATGTGGATGTGCAAGAGCTGTGAAATGAGTTAATTCAGAATATGCATGTTAAGCAGCAGAAGAGAACCAAAGCATAAAAGAATATCAAAATATATAACAAATAAGAGAATTAAGAAAAACAACTGTGACTTAACGGTGACTGAATATGTGCTTCACTGGCTGCCTGCTTATCAAAATCTCCAGATGGAAATACCGTACGTAGGATGTGACAACGTGGCAAAGTTCACAACATCGCTATCTGTTTTCAGCATCACTATCATCACGTTTATTGGCTGAAGGTTACAACAAAAAAAAAAAAATGTATCCTGAGAGTTGAGACGAGTCTTGGATGCTGAGGCAGCGGCTGGAGGTGGTCCACAGCAGCATCAGCTGTGCGTGGAGGGGGCGGCAAATGTTGTCAAGGATGAGGAAGGTTTCCTCCTCATCCTCCCTCTGCTGCTGTCTCAGGAGTCTCTGTGATTGTCTCTGCACTTATTTTGTTATGTTTTGTGTTGTTTCTCTTTTTCCAGTGGATGATGTTACGTACAGCACGGATGATTTGTCACTGAGGTATTTCCACTGCAGCTAAAATTGAGTTTAGGAGAATACATGAACCACAAACATCAGCAGCATTTCTGATCTTATTATTTTTGGACAAAGGATCTGTAATTGTTTTCAGAGCAGACAGAGATACTAATCTCTGCTCTGCAGCTAGAAGACGTGTTGTGCTGAGTGTAAAGGGCAGTTTTCCTTCATTGGAAACCTGCGCTCTTTTGCTTTTACTATCTCTATCATTATGGCCATATCCACCTACACATAAAACTCAGCTGAATACAAGTTCATGTGTTTTCTCTGGATGAAACTGATGTGGGAGATGTAGGGAATCATTTCCTGGTGGAGAGGCAGGTTGAGGCAAAGTGAATATATGAATAAAAAAGCAAAATTATCACAAACATCTCCTGGAATTGATTGAACTTTACAGGCTGATTGATCCCACAGTGAATTCCCCCTTTACAGAACCATTTCCATATTTGCATATTTTTTATTATTTAACTTAAATCCTGAAACATTTACCAGATAATTCCTTGTTTTAAAAAAAATATACCTTTCAGGTATGCATTGCCTGCATTGGTTTCTTTAGTTACATATGAAAATCAAATAAAAGATTAAAACTATAATAAAGTGAAATTTTCAACAGTTGAAACATGGATAGTTTTGGAGAAAGCCATAACATCTCAGAACACCACTGCACCGCCACAGTATGAACAGTGTGTGAAAAATGTTTTCTTTGAGTTTCACATTTCCACAAACTGATTTTACCCCATTGAAATAAATGGAAACTACAGTTGTTGGTTGTTAACTCTGTCTGATAAACCACCTTAATGGGACACAAATGTCAAATCAGCTTCATTGTCAGAGCAGTGTCTTTTAAGACTGATTTTTCGTCTCCATTCAATTTGCAAGTATGTGAATTTGAGCAAGAAACCCCCCCCCC
>NW_019525532.1:1117123-1212924 GCF_002814215.2 Seriola lalandi dorsalis | reverse complement strand
ACTCTCCCTCATTCATCACCTCACTCTGCAGGGTTCATGCTGGTTTCCTGCTCCGTTGGAAATCAACACTGAGCTGCAGGTAGTTGCAGTGGCAGCTGCTGACGAAACTCCTCACCAGACTCCTGTTCTCCTCCCCATCTGCCTCCGTGATGCGTAACGTGACAAAGCTGTCATCGGCCAACATCTGGAGTGTTGTCTGGAGTTTTTGAGAGAAAAAAAGGTTGAACCCACCGATCCCATTGGGGGGCGCCACTGTGCTTTCTCCGCAGCCTGTCAGGGCACTTGTCTGGAGGCGGACAAACTGGATCCTGCAAATCTGGACACTGTGACGTTGTCCATCTGCATCAAGCTGAGCTTCTCCATGAGCAACTGATCTCTCTCATCCTACACTGCTCTCTAAAAATGTAAAAATCTTTGTTGTTGTCATCTTTTTATTCACTCTACAGCCCGGGTGAAGTAGCTTCTTCCTCATCTCCAGCCCTGAAAGCGCTCTTTTCATTTCGACTTTTATCAAACCAAATTGCACAGTTATCTCACTGGCAGATACATGAAGCTGTGGTCTGATGAGTGACAGGTGGGGATGTTATCCTAAATCATTTATTTATTTGTACCAGTGCATTCAGTGTCTAAAAAAAAACAGAATGGAGTATTCAGCGCTGATACCTATGTGTGTTTTCAGTTAAGAAATGGTCTTTTGTAAGTGTTTGAGTCACTGCATCACTCTGTCATCACTCCCTCAGCCAGCATGTCGGTCAGTCCGTCCTTCTGTCCAGTAATGCAGCAGATCTTTGGCCAAATTTCTCTGCAAGAAGGTGTAAACTACCCAGGTTTTTTTTTTTTTTCTCTCTCAGTAAGTCAATATTTGCAAAATAAAATCTGATGTTCCCTTTCCAAGAATACTCATTAACGACCTGTTGATTTTTGCCACTGTAAACGCTTATTCCAGTTTCATATATATATATACGGCTCCGTTCGCCCCTCGACTGATCCTTTCTCCCAGAGAAGGGGGGAATGTAATTTAGTTTTCTAAAACTCCACTCCTCTCTACAACTCCCCACAGATTCCCACTTCTGGGCTCAGCACTCCTTCTCCTCCGCCTCCTCCCTCCACCCAACTTCTGACAAGTCTTGCCCTAACTGTCTCTTCATCTGCTTCTTGTTAAGTGCTCAGTGCGTTCAGCAGCATCAGATTTTCTGGTCTCTCCCGCTGGGTTCCCTGCTGCTGCTGCTGCTGCCTGCAGGTGCAGAAACACCTTGTTAGATATACAGTGTACGTCTCCTTCTGCTTATTACATTTCTAGTCTGCCAGCTTGATCCGCTGAGCAGCTGCAGGCCCACTGACGTTGTGATTTCCTGAACCCAGCTTTAATTTTCAGTCCCGGCTTTTCTCCTCTCTTTTCATCATTTTATCTTTTATCTTATCTCCTCTGTTTCTCCCTCTCTGTGCGTCTCTCTTTCTCTGAGGGAATTACATAAGTCTGTGTGTGCGTGCGTGCGCGCGCATGTGTGTGTGTGTGTGGGCAGCATTGCATTTTATATAAGGCGGACCTGGAAATGGCTAGCGAAACACTTGGGTCTTGCTCTCTGTTTTGTTTTCTCTCTCCCTCTCTTTCTCTCTCTGCTCGTATTTTAGCCTTGTGTGGTTGTGTGTCGGGTTTTGGGGTTGTGGATCTGCGTGGTGGCTGGCTCCAGATATACAAAGAGGTGACTCTGCGGGCCCACTCAGAGTCACACACACTCATACACTTATCATTTATTTTTTCTTTATAAGCACACCTTGAAATCAGAAGTATTGGACTGCTCATTTGAAGATGATGTTGACTTAGTGCTCGTGTGAGGGGAGTATGTTGTGACGTTAGGAATACCTGAAGTGTGCATTTGACAGATAAAGCAGTTTCCGCTTTATTTATTTGCAGTTCACTGTTAGACAAGCCCCACCCCTCTTAGTTACTGTTGCTATGCCAGTCAAGCTTTCCATTCACACATGGCACATACAGTATGTAGGTTTCAGTATTATGTTTAGCACTTTTTACCCCTAGTATTATAGTGCTGTATTCAAAAGAAAAACTTAAATTATTAAAGGTTTAGATGCTTCTTACAGAAAAACTTTCTTGGACAAGCAGCACAGAGATCAGATTTAAGCTTCGCAGTATGTTTCACTTGTACAAGAGAAAGGGATTTGAGGAACAATCAGTGTAAACAAAGAGCAGAACAATGTTCCTCTAAACTCTGGTACTAGTATGGCTGTGCTCCCTGTAATCTGTAATCTCACAAGGTCATATAGTTAGCTAATAACGTTTGCAGCTCACGATAGAGCACTTTTAGGAAGGGGTTTAGCAAACTGTCAATACTTCTCATTTCCAAACATGATCAGGAAATTCTTCCACAGTTGTTTGCTGAAGTCTTGCAGCTGTCGGCACGAACTTGTGGCAATTACATAACACTGATCCCCTCCTTTGATTGACATCTCTTGTGCTTGATTCTTCAGACCTCTAATGCTATTTACCGTCTACTGTTAATGGTCCTACAGAGCACAGATTGACACATGGATAACTGGTTTCCCCCGACAGGTGGGGAGACTTATGTAAAAGGTGACAGAAGGTGATGGAAAATGTGGAAAATTTGAATGTGTTTTTGAATGAAAACAATATTCATGATGCTTCCTCTTATACCACTGACATCATTGCTTAGAAATGAACTTTAGTGCTCTGATGTGAGGGAGGAAGTGACAAAAAAAGTACAGATTATTAATGGAAACACTTCACAAGAAAAAAAGACCTCTGCACCCCGGAAAACCTGTCACACCTTTAACATAGTGTGTGTGTGCATGTGTGTGCGTGTGTGTGCATGTTTGTGTGGACATACTGTATAAATGTGTGTTCAAATGTGTGTGTGTGTTGTTGTGTTTGTGCGTGCACGCGCAACTCCAACTTGTCAGAGAGAGAGAGGGTGTTTCACTGAGTGGGAATGCCTGGTAGGACGTGGGGATGATAGGCCCGGGGTTTCCATGGCAACCATCTGCTGCTACGCTCGCAAGCGTTCGCCGGCAGCCCACACAGTGTGACATCCAGCAGCAAGCCAATCTGAAAGAGAGAGAGAGAGAAAGTAAATCTGTGATTGAATGTTAACATGAGAGAGCCAGAAATAAGGAAACACACAGGTTGTTAGCTAGATGCATTTATGCAGAAAGTGTAACTTCAAATAAATAAACTCTGTAGAAATATGTCAAGTTTTTTGGTTGTTATAGAGAAAACAGAAGGAGGAGTGGTGTACCACATTCAGAGCCACACACGGCTGCACTCAACAACACTTTGAGTGATTATAGAGCGAACAGAAGGATTTAAAGCTGCTTTCGGATTTTTGATTCAAAGTTTGTTGAAGGATGATTTAGTTACAACCACTTTCAGTTGCTGGAAAGTTATTATGTCAAACATGAACCACAACTTCCCTGTTTCAAATCTGGCCAGGAACCTTTACTGCTTGTTTCTCTCCCTGACTTCCTCTCATCTCTCCTCCTTATCTATCTAGTAAATCTATGAAGTATCAAAAAGAAAAACAAACACTGTTTTTGTCTGTTATATATGAGACAGAAGATTCGCTTTTCTGAACTGGGAAAAAAAATGACATTAAATCTGACCAGAAGCTATGATAAATACGTTTTTGTACAATCAAACCTGTGTTTCAGATGCAGGAGGTGGGCAGTACCCAGCGAGGCTCTCCACGGGCCTTCAGCGTCCTGGATCGTCTGCTGCTCACACACCCTGTGTGGCTGCAGCTGTCGCTCAAACAAGACACTGCCCTCTACATCCTGCTCAGAGAGCCTGTTGGGGTGAGCACCGATCAATCATGGTCATCATTAATACATGTTGGGCCTGTTTCTACAAAGGAAACATTATCATCTTATCAGTGTAAAACTGTGGCACTTAGCTGACATATTATTTAAGATTTTTGCAATAAGATTTGACTTTTTATCATTTTGACTGAAGCTAAAAAAAAGGAATAGTTCAACATTTTATGAACTGATTATTCTATTTAAAACACTGGTATCTTGTCATTTTAACAAAGATGAAACAACAATTGTTTTCTTCAAATGTTGTATTGAATGGGTTAGGGTTGTCCTTTATCTTGCATGGCTAAAGAGACTTTTTGGAAAAAATGCTTTTTTGCTTCATAAGAGTGAGATAAAAAGACTGATACCACGTTCATGTTTGTGTGTTTGGTACAGAGTTGAAGTTAGGAGGCGATTACCTGAGCTTAACATAAAAACTCATTACAAAATCCACTTAGCGAGACATTTAAAGCTCTATAATTAACACCATATCTTGTCTGAATAAACCACGCACAAACAGAACACTCCTGTGCTAATAGCAGCCTTTATACACTGAAATATTTCATTAAAGTGGATGCACTTCACATTGCTATTTGCGCCAACTGTGTCTTCCCCTGAATAAAGACAATAACATCCCTGTACCTCTGGTACTTCCAGACCTTTTTGGTGCGTAAATGCAGCTCCAGCCAGAGGAAGGTGCTGTGTTTCAGAGCGGCAGCCGACACAAGTGCCTCCTCTGTTAAGGAGTGCTTCATCTGTGAGGAGGACTCCAGTGAGTATAAAACAAGCTGGATTGGCGTGTATTAGCCACCTGTAGCAACATAAATACACATAATGCTACATTTCTGTGCTTCACGGGGTGCAGCGCAGTTCATACACTTACTGTTTGAAGTGATGTGGGTCGGTAATTTATTTTTCCTGGTAAATTTGAACAAGTTTCCCACTGCCTCCTCAGCTGTCAATCAAACTGTGTCTGTTCTATAACCAGCATTTGCCTTGGAGAGCTCAGCACTCAGCTTCCCTGACTTGTGTCGACTGGTGGCCTTCTACTGTATCAGCAGGTAATGTATCATATTCACTGATACGTCCTCATTAAAATGAAGTGAAATCTTAATACAGATATTATAAACACTAGTGTGTGGAAACAGTGTGTGTCAGGCCCATATTTCTGTTTCAACATGACAGTGCCCATGTGCACAAAGGCCTCGCTAATGCTCTTGTGGCCGTTTGGGTGCAAACTCCTGCAGCCAAGTTCGGAAATCCACTGGAAAGTTTGGAGGCTGTTACAGCAGCAGATTAATGCCAATCAATTACATATGTGTAATGTTCTGGTGTTGTCTGCAGGGATGTGCTGCCTTTCCCACTGGAGCTACCAGAGGCCATTGCTAAAGCTACAACTCACCGGCAGCTGGAGGCCATTTCTCACATGGGACAAGGTACAGTCACTGCATACTTGACTGTGTCACTTGCCCTAAATAATAACAGATACTTTTCTCAGGTATTTTTAGCTGCACACTTTGTGTTTAGTGCTAATTAGCAAATGTTAGCATGCTAACACACTAAACTTGATGGTGAACACAGTAAACATTATAACTTTTTAACATCAGTGTGTTAGCAGTGTTACTGTGAGCATGTTAGCATGTTGACATTAGCATTTAGCTCAAAGCACTGCTGTACCTCCCAGAGCTGTTAGCATGGCTACTTCTTTATGATACTTTTCATATCGCTCAAGTCCCTAAATAAAAAAGAAAAGAAAAACACAAGCAACTAGAGGGTAAAAATGTTAGCATGTAAAAAATATTGCCAAAAGTTTTATACCTTCATTTGGTACTTAAGATTAGCTGAAGTTCCTCTGTAATAGCCTCTTCACCAGATGAGCTTCAGGAAATTCAAAACATATTTTAAGGACAGGATCGCTAAGGGAAAACAAAAGTAACATCTTGCAAATCTAAGACAATATACTAATAAGCGACTAAATAAGTAACTGCCAGGTTGTATCTATTTTAACATGGTAACATGTAGGACTTGCAGAGTGGTGGCAGAGAGCGAGGTGTGACTTCATGATGGCTAAAAATGACACAAGTAAGATGCAGGATGTGTCTCACTGACTGCACCTCAAGCATAACCAGACTCTTTCTCACCATGGTTCTGCAAAGTCAGTCTGCTCTAGTCAGCTCACAGGAGAAAAAAAAATTATATTTCTTAGCAACCGAAAAAGGAAAATGTGCTGCATTAATGTGCTGCATTTTAACATAAATGATTAATTATCACATTAATTTAAAGCTCTTTGTAAACCTCTATCTTAAGCCTGTATGCTGCATTCTGCATTGTAATCTTCTGATTTGGATTTGGTGAGTTAATATCCATTGTACTAATGAATCTTTCATTGAAAATCCTTTGTATCTTCTTCTCTTTGTCTTCCTGTATTTTGCACCAGACTTCTGGAGCTCGCCGAGTGCCTCAGACATCCAAAATGGACCAGTGGACCTGTTTGCATCAACCAGTGGTAGCCAGGCCCAGACTGCGGTGACCCAGGACCGGTGTACCCTGCTGACCCGAGGCAGACAAGGCAAACTCTGCTTCATTAACCCGCTCTTCCTGCAGCTGGAGGTTAGCAAGGTTAGTGATGAAGGTTGTGTGATTATCTGTGCTTTTTGTCTCTCCCTTCAAGGAGAGTTTCATACTTTTTTACCTTAATTAAAAACGTCTATGTTCCTTTATAACAGTTGATGGAGAAAGAAACCTGTTGAAAATGTGTTTTAGAATTTGTCAAAAAGTCACAAAGGTTTTGTTCAGTTAATAAGTTAAAGTTCACTTTTATAAAAGTTACATCCATTACAAGTGCTCTACAGCCATCCTCCTTATATAGCTGCTGTTCACTTTGCACTTCACGTCACTCCCTTTGAAAGATTAAATTAATCCACTCTTTCTTTTCTATAGCAGCCACAACTCACAAACCACAGTGCCTCCAATAAACGGCACCGCTTCAAGCGCAGCATTCGGCTCCGGCTCTCCGAGTCCTCCATGAATCTGTCCCTCGAGGGGGTCGGCTCCTACTCGCCTCCCCCGTCAGTGGAGCAGCCCGGTGGGTCGGAGAGGCTGCAGAAGACCGGCACTAACTCACAGAGGAGAGTTCATGCTGGGGCAGGGGTCCTGAGGAGAACTCCCGCTGTATCACCAGGTTCTGCAGAGGAAGAGGACCTGATGTCTGTCTATGTGCCTGAGGTAATACGTTTGAACTAATATCTAGTCTAATATTTATTTGTCTTTCAGATCTTGCCTACACTGAGTGTTTTGAGTATTTTCTGAAACGGTGGTTCCAAACCCACTCAAACACATTTATCAAGAGAGGGAAGCTGAAAAAATATGATATTTTTCAATCCTTACAATCCTGTAAGGTCATGTCATGTGATCTGGCATATTAATAGATAATTTGACCTCTTAAAAAGAGAAAAATTAAGCTCTTGTGGGTGTTTCAGGGTGGACAGCAGGCTAACACAGTGAAAAACATGTACCAGATTTATTATGCACATCGTCTCTTTGCTTTGGGACAATGCTTGGTAATAATTATTTGATTTGTTTTAAACATTTTGTAGTATCTGAGCTTTTGTTTTCTATGGGGGATTGTGAATATTAAGATGTTTAGAAAATGATCTGGCAGCCAAATGAATGTTTTTAATGTTACTTAAAAGCATAAGTGTTTCAAACTAAGCAGTTTCTTATGTTATACTCTCAACTCATCTGGTGCTTCAGGCTCATACAAACACTGAGGAATAAGTTCAAAGTCAAACTCAGTTCCCCTTCATCTTTTACAAGAATTCACAAAGAAGTTTTTAAGTAACTCCTGTGTCTTGTATCATTGTGTGATTCGTCCGCTGATGTTTGTGTACACACCAGAAAAAGTCATGAATAAAAAAGATAATAAAAACTGATAAAATGATTACTTCTTTCCTGGTCTAGACATCTGCCAAGGTGGAAGAGTCTCCAAGGCCCCAGCCGTCAGCCGGAGCAGAGGAGCCAGGTATTGAGGTGGCGGCTCTGGCCCTGGAACGCCGCCCGGCTCCGTCCCTGGCCGAGCTCGACAGCAGCAGCTCCTTCAGTAGTATGGACGAGGACAATGACTCGGATTCGGATCCAGAGAGCCTGGTCCAAACCCAAACACACATCTACCAGCGCCCGCCACTCATGCGCTCCAGAGGCCGCGGCGGGCTGCACCGTATGAGCGAGGCCTTTGTCTGTTTCTTCGCTCCGGACAAGCGGCTGACGCGGCTGGTGGAGGAGCTGTCCAGAGACAGGCGCTCCATCTTCGGAGGCATGGTTCAGGACTTCCTGCTGGAGCAGAGAGAGGTGCTCAAATCCCTGGCCTCGTCTTCGTCATCATCGTCCTCTTCCTCATCCCGGGTGACCTCTGTGCAACTCCTGCAGGGTCTGCGGCTCTTTCTGTCCCAGGCAAAGTGCTGCCTGCTGGACAGCGGCGAGCTGGAGCCTCCCATTGAAACCCTGGTGCCAGAGAACGAGAAAGGTAAACAAACAGAAACCTGTCAGTGTGTCAGTACACTACAATTACTCACAAGTAGAACACATTATATTTGAACCATGACTTACAAACTTGGACTGTTGACTTTCAAATGGCAGTAGGCCATTGCATCGTATTGCAAAGAACAGCGATGATTAACTCTCATATGCCGAAACAAAAATTAGATTTGGGTTGCCACTGGCACCAGAATTGCTTTGCCAGGTGTTTATTGTCCTCACTTATATGAATGGTTTATCTGTGTCCTTAGTTAGAGTGAATGATTTTCATTCTGGATCAAGTAGTAAAACAGCTGTTCCAGCTGTTCCAGGAGCTCAAATTAACCAGTGGAGGAATCTTTCTGATTAATGTAAGATTGATAAAAGACAAAGCAAGATATACAGTAGTTTGTAAATGTCTTATTACTGATTGATACTGAAGTATTAATGAATGATTTACTAACATTAATAAAGCCATCTTATAAACCTCTTAACAAAGTACTTCCTTTTATAAAGTCCCTTTAAACACACACTACAGTATCCCTGTATGTTGCCAAAATTGTCAATTTTTTTAAAAAGTTTTTGTTCAACCATTTACTTAGATTTGTTTAAGAAAGTGGAAAGAATTGTTCCAGTTTCTCAACAATGATCACACCTGGGAGCTGCCCAGTGCCTCCAGTCTTTCACTGTTCATTACAGAGAGCCTCCAACAGAAAGTAACACAGAATCTGTTTTTGTTTTTTTTTCATTTAGTAGCAGAAGTAGAAGTAAATTTGGAGTCTTATCATGTTTTCATTTGGTTTCAATGCTAATCTGCTCGTGTTTAACTTTCAGTGGACAGTTTGAGTTCTTACGACGGAGAGAGAGAGACAACAGATGGATGAATTAAATTAAGTGGAATAAAAATCTTTCACTTTAACTGCAGAGCTAGAGTAGATAAAAGTTACGATTGAAGACAATATACAGCAACCAACGGGATTTTACAACCAGGAAATCCATAAGTGGTCCTTATGAATGGTTCAGTAAAGATGTAAAAATGATTAATTAATAATATACCTTTGCAAAAGTACATATAACATCTCTGCAGACCAGTGACCTCTGTCAATGTCTCTGAACAACACCTGCATTTCCACTTATATGCATCCACAGGCTTTTAACATTATTGCAGCCATTAGTTTCACTCAAAATGAATCCCTTATAAAATGTGCCTTATTCTGAAGTGTTCCCAATTAAAATAAAAAGCGTATTTCAATTTTAAACTCTTTTGATTTTATTGGCAAAAGAAACTCAAAGTCCGTTAGTCTCGCTGAGTGAATTAGTTAATTGAATTTTGCTGATTGAGCTCAGAGCGTAATCCAGCACAGTCTTCTCAACATGGTGAATTTCTCATATGCATTCACGAACAGTTCATCATATCAAATGAGAAGACGGTGAGAGCAGCAGGAGACCACAGGAGAGAGAGAGAGAGAAAGAGAGAGAGAGAGAGAGAGAGAGAGAAATGTGGGAAAAAAAACGGTACTATTAGAAAACACTGATTCAATAGACACGGTGCCAGAGGACGCAGGTCTATGGAAACAGACAGCCTTTTCTGTTAAATGGTGGGCTGCCCAGGCTCCAGGCTCCAAGTGAAAGGCACTGTCAACACAAAGTAGTTTGCGTGGGGGGTAGAGTCTCATTCACTGGAGCTCATATTGTCTCTGGTATTTAGAAAACAGCATTAGGAAAGCCCTGCCCGACGCGCCTGCACTCACATCCATCAAACTCAGTGTGATTCTTCTCATTATTGTAAAGGCATCGCAGGGTGTTGCTGTGGAGGGATTGTAGTTAGATCTTTTGACACGGCCATCTGCGTAGGTTTTTCTTTTTCGGACTCCTTTGTGTGCGGCTCCTGAGTGTGTGTTTGCAGGTGTGTTTGTGTGTAAATGTGTGTGATGATGGATGGTTGCCTGGCAGTGCAGAGGCTTCAGGGGAGAGTGGTTGGCCGCTGCCTTCCTTCCTCCCTTCCTTCCTTCCTGCGCTCTGATTCTGATTTATCTCGCTTTGCGTCGGTGGGAGACATTTGCATTTTTTTTTTCTCCCCCTCGTTTATCATAAAAAGATATCACAGTCCCACGCTCACTTGAAGAGCAGCACGATTCAGGGGAGGGTGGGAGGGAGGGATAGAAATAGGCAGGTTACTTTGAAAATGTAATCAGTTACAGATCTGTGAGTAAGAGCAAAAAAGAAAAGAAAAAAGTCATCTTTTTTCATGAGTAGCCAGCAACTGGTACGGCTGTAATCACATTACATGTAATCTGTTACTCTCCAGAGCTGTGAAAGAAAGAGGGATGCTGGGATTGAGCAGAGGGGGAGTTGGAGGAACAGAGTATGGAGGGCGTAAATTAATCACAGGGGGGAATGATATATAGTAAGGTGGATGGGGGGAGATGTTGGGGGATTATAAGGATGGCGAGGAGGGAGAGGAGGATATTGATGATGAGTGGAAAACAGCGTGCACTGGAGAATTGTTACACACATAGTCAGGACTGCCCACTGGCTGCAGGAGAAAACACTGAGGGTGTGTGTTTCCACGTGTGAGAGCATGCATGTGTACTGTACACGTACACGAGTTTCTGTATCACATATCACTGTTGTCAGGCCAAAAAAAAAAAAAACCTGTATCTTCAGAGTGTTTGTGTTTTCAGGAGCAAAGAAAAATAGCAGTCTTTGAGTGTCCTTATTCAGCAAATATATACAATATAAAACATTTAATAAATAGTTTATAAAGACATTTTAAGTGTTTATTAATATCATATATTATCTGTTTGCAGCCTCCACTTATGGGTGCTTCCCAGAAAAAGTTATAGTTGTTGACAGACACATTAAAAATCATTTATATCAGCTTAGAACTACACTATAGTTTATTTACCATTTGCTAAATGTGTATATATTGCTTATAAGTGTTAAATAGGGCACATTTGATGGAGCTGAGTAATGTAACACATTACTTTTGCTGAGTAATTAGTGAAGTAATGTAATTACTTTTTCAGTGGATAATGTGTATCTAGTAACTTGCCCAACACTGCTGAAGAGGTCAGCTTTAACTTTATGTAAATGAGGCTGAAATTCGGCTGCAGTCTTCAGAGTGACTTCCTGAAACACTGACCATAAAGAAAAGAGGAAGGAAATACATGAAGCAGTTTTGTCTTTACCTGCCGTGGAAGAGAGCAGCATTATTGTAGTTCCTGGGATCCCTATTTTGTATTTCTATTAAAATGCTCATGTAAAAGGTTGGAGAAAATCATAGCTACCTTATTTACTTACTTGAGCTAACTACCTTGTTTGTGTACCTAGCTTGTGAGCATTAGCGTCCCCTCAGTTTTGTGTAATTTGTTTTGCTTTCCAAATGAAACTTTGTGGTTTCAAGGGCAGCTGTGTTCTGTCACTGTTACACACGACAGCAGGGCACGGCCTCCTGGAGGCTCATCTTCACAGTGGGGTGTCCAGGTTTAGCACCATCATGCCTCACTGACCATATCTGGCAACCCCCGTCTGTAGCTGGAGCACAAGCGCCTGGCAGCTCGATAAGCAGGTTAGCTTTGTGCCCGTGCTGCCGGTGTTTATTTTCTTAAATTCCTGAAATAGTTCTGCAGTCAAAACAAGCTAATGAAGAAACCTGGTTAATCCGGCCATGCATGTGGGTAAATGTGTGAAATAGTGGGTATTTTTATGGTGCCGACTGTAGTGAAGAGTGATTTGGATTTATCACACAATATGCACTGTGATAATCCCTGATTTAAAAGCACACTTAGTTGATTTTACACAAGGTCGACAAAAAAAACCTTAACACCTCCACAATCTGATGCAATCCGGTTCAGCAGCCCTGCAATAAATTCTACCTTCGTGTAAGTTACTGTGGTCAGTTTTTTGGTGTGAAAAGTGTGATGTTGACTCAAGTTTTTGATATAATTGATATGATAGAATTTGTGATTCTGGATTACATCATCTTGTTATAAATGTGTATGTTAAATAAAAGTGCACTATATAGTTTTTGTTTATATATCTTTTCCTCGTGTTGTGAAATCATACAGCTGTGTAATTTGTCGGATATATATTTGAAGTCATATCATGCATAATATGGACCTGTAAAATCAGATAACAAGGTGAAAAGGTACATTTTGACTTAAATGTCATCCGTCCTGTGTGGATGATGGAATTAGCTTTAAATGACTGAAGAAACTGCGACTTAGCAATTCCATGTACACAAACGTTTGAATTGATTATTTTTCCTGGGTATGTACAGTTTATATTCTGTGTTGTTTTAGTAACAAAGGGAAAGTCACAGTCTTTTCACCCATGCAATCAGTAAGACAATCAGAAGAAACAACTCAGCTCTGCACCAAGCTAAACCTCCTTGTTATATATTTAAACATTTCTATTGGAAGAGCCTTTCTACTTGACACTTCATTTGGCCTAATGATTCCCATTGCAACGATCAGCATACCTTTCTGGGCCTCTTGCCAGTGCCTCTAGATATGTAGACACATTTCTCTACCAACAAAAGCCAAATAAATAAAACAATTCTCACAACTGTGCAAAAAATGTTCAGTTTCAGTCTCCCAAATAATGAAGGCCTCCCTCTGCCCCCCAGATCTGGCACTGGAGCGAGCCATGTTCTCCTGCGTGCTCAGGCCTCTGAAGTCCCACCTTGAAAAAGCCCTGGTGGCGTTGCACAATCACGACGGCTCCAGTCAGTGTCTCACCCGGAACCTGCTCCGTCTGAAAGGGGACGCCGCCATGGAGCGGCTCGGCGTGCGGACTGGTGTCCCGGACGGCCGCGGGGTGGAGAGGATGAAGCAGAAGCTGATCCTGATGCAGCGGACGCACTCGCCAATCGACAAAGTGCTGCTGCTGCTGCAAGTGTGCAAGTGCGTCCACAAGGCCATGGGGTCCTTACATGGTGAGACCAAAGCACATTGTTATTTTCTGGGATTTAAAAGCGGTCCTTATTTGAAAACTACGCTCATTTCTCAGAGATGAGAGAAAAGACAAATGTCAAAAAAGTGTAAAATGATAGACTAGTCTAATACTTACACTGTCCTATTGTTATTTCCTCTGCAGGACAGGAAGTGAGCTGGGAGGACTTCCTGCCATCGTTGTCTTATGTAATTGTGGAGTGTAACCGCCCTCACATCCTGATAGAGGTGGAGTACATGATGGAGCTGCTGGAGCCCTCCTGGCTCGGAGGAGAGGGTACGATCTATATCAGTTTAATCAAACGTGCCAAACGTCCTTTTCAGTGGTTAAATCGATCGGACAGATTGTGTTGTTCTTCTGTGGAACAGGGAGGATTACTGTGAGTACAGCAACGAGTGGAGGAGTGCCAGCATTTATACAGTTTTTCATAAAAAGCCAGGTCAGCAGGTAAATGAGCAGATGTGGATTTGAGTCACATGACTTGAACTTTATTCAGGCTCATGTCATGACTTAAGCCTCAGCTGGACAAAAACAAAAAGACTTCCTCAACTTCAGTGTCACTTTAGTTCAGCCTTAGGACTGAGGAGCAAACAAACCTTATGTTTACATTTTAAAGTGGCTTTAAATTAAGCAGTTAAAGCTTTATAATTTGTTTAGAATTCCAAACCCAAATTTTCAGTCTTATCTTGCAGGCTGTTTATTTGAATAAATGATCATTTTGTGACATCAAAACAAGCTATAAACAGAAGCCTGACTTATTATCACCATAACAAGTTGTTATGGGAAACAGTAGCATATATCAGACACAATATTCACTGTCTCTTAGCTCTGTTTTTGGTCTCCACCATCTCCCGAGGGAAATGTCTGGCTCTTAAGTTGCTCAATGCGCTGCTATATTCTCCTGTCAGTTGTTAAACCTTGGCTGTGGTTTGGTGCTCAGCAGGTGTATAGTGGGTTTTTTCAGAGCTTCAGTTTTTGCTGAGAACAGCAGGTTGCTGTTGCTGTAAATGAGGTTGATATGAACGGCGAGGGTGAACCAGAACAGTGAAGTAACAGGCCATAAAAACCAAATCATAAACTGAAAGAAGCTAAAATGATCTGCACTGCAGTGTGTTGGGTGATGAATCTCTGTGGGGGGTGGGGGGGGGGTTCACAACAAGCAACCCTTTTTGTATTACACATTGTCATTTAGTCCACTGTGAACAAAGAAATATTGATTTCTTGAGTAAGTGACAAAGCAACCTGCGAGAAAGCGAGTAGAGTAGTGAAGTTTGATCAGTTAAGTCCATCATTA
Organism: Seriola lalandi dorsalis; assembly: GCF_002814215.2. NCBI lineage: Eukaryota > Metazoa > Chordata > Actinopteri > Carangiformes > Carangidae > Seriola > Seriola lalandi. Next base: position 1,198,334 of record NW_019525532.1, on the reverse strand, counting down.
AAAGGCTACTCAGTGTAAGTGATTTCGTTTTTTCTTTTGCTCACAGGTGGGTACTACCTGACCAGTGTGTACGCCAGCCTGTGTCTGATCCAGAGCCTGGACAGGGAGCAGCCGTTCTCAGGCTGCCTGACACCGGAGGCCCAGGAGGCGCTGAAGGAGTGGAGCTGCAGACGGAGCCGGGAGGCCCAGAAACAAAAGGAGAGCCAGCAGAACCAGGTAGATACCAAATGCTGTGACTGTAGCAGTGCAGCACAGAAACACTGGGAGCGTTATGTCTGGGTTTGTATAGTATAGTATCGTATAGTGTCACACGCAGACGCCGCGTTTGAAGTGTAGACTGATGTGTGGACAGCAGGAACCTCTGCTTATTATGAAGGGAGATTTTCTCCAATGAACCATGTGAATGACACTCTACCGGCAAAACTGAACTTCTTGATGTCAGAGTTGCCGTTAGCGAAAACACCATATGTGTTTTGTAGTTGACTGCAGGTTTCATGTCTCTTATATCTCAGACAGAATCGGCCAAATTGTTTTTCCAAATACTTGCTCTAAGTTGATGTTTATTGTTGATTTAGATCCCTGTTTATCGTTACCTCGGCAATAAGTACTCATCCTGGGGTCCTGGGACCACCTTCAAAGTAACCTAAGCTAGGCAGATGCCACATAATGTAGAGGCCAATCTGTGATTTGGTAGGTAGGAAAATAAAAGATTCATAATATAGTGTCCAGGATTCAAATCTCTCACCTTCTGATGGACAATTTGAATCTAAAGCTCTGGTTTTCGCTGGTTAGTAACTAGTCAGGCCGTTATTCTTCAAAGATGAGATTCTCACTCAGATTTGGAAAGTCTTTTAACGTGTTTCCGGCTTTAGTGAATTTGTGTGCAGCTGACAACCTACCTGTTAGTCATCTGCCCTGATATCCTGGGCCTCAACTCCTGCTCTGTTTCAAACAGACTCTAAATATCATCGACATTTCACAGTTCCAAGTTCAAACACAGTTTAAATCCTATTTAATGTCTTTCAAATGGCACAGAAAACACAAACGGCAGCAAAAACAAGGAGATAATCCATCCAAAGAGGTGAGATGTGACATTGATTATACTGATTGTCCTCCATCTGTAACGATGTTTAGAGCAAGCAACAGTGACCCATATTTGATTCAAGGTTGGTCTCAGGTTCAGTTGTTGCTGCTTAGGAAGCTGAAGGCAGCACTTTTAATTTTCTAAAGGTCAAGCAGAGGGTGAAGATTTTCGGTCAAACATCGGGACATCCATCATAAATCAGACCACATGCCCGGGCTTCCCTCCTTTGCGTGCCAACACATTTCAAATTCATTTGAGGGGATTAGTTTTTAGACATTTTTAGAGGTAATCCGCTGATCTGGGGCTGCCGGCTTACGACGGGGCGTGCACTAATGCACACACACACACACACACACACACAGACACACACACACACACTTACTTTTACCTACACTCTCCTATTATCACTCTCCCGGCCCCAGATTGGTATAACAGTCCACCAGATGCCATGGAAGAAAGGCATTGTCATCCACAACGTTTCTGTCTCGTCACGTGGTGCCTCTCCTGGCTTCAAATAGCCGATCTAACTCACCCGGCAGCCAGATTTTCCACTGACACAGGCGGGGATCAGTGAGCCAAGTGCTATGAAGAAGTGGGCGGTCAGATAACATGAAATTTATTGAGCCGCATCTACCCATCGAAGCAGGCAAACACAATATGCACACGGACAGCGAGGAGCTCAGTGACTCTGTAAGTTTTGACGCTGGAAGACCTGTTGATTATAATTGCTGGTGTGTGTTTGCTTTTTTCTTTATTTTTTTTAATTTTTTTTTTCTTGAGTAAATTTGGCTGCTTGTGCATCTGTGTGTGAGAGTTGTGTGTGCAGATAGAGTTGGATGGGTGGTGTGTGTGTGTGTGTGTGTGTGTGTGTGTGTGTGGGGCAGAGAAGAGGATTCTCACTGGTTTCTCAAGATTGAATGTTTGGTAAAAGGATTATGTTCAGTATGTTTTCAGTGCAGTGTGTGTGTGTGTGTGTGTGTGTGTGTGTGTGTGTGAGTGTGAGTGTGTGTGTTTTGAAAGAGAGTTGTGAGGGCGTCTGTAGGTGGATGTATCTGACATTATATAATAGCTTAGGTACATCACAATTGCTGGTAAGTGTTTTAAGAGTGGCAATTGTTGAGACACTCGTTAGTTGTGTGGTTTTTAGTTTTTTCTTTTTTTTTTTTTGCTCTGTTGAAAATGTGGGAAAGTTTCTGTTTGGATTGAAGTGCAGAGGGAAAACTTCACCACAACGCCGAGGTAGAGCTTAATGGATTATATTGTGTGAGTTTGGACGTGGACTTTACTCTAATGGATTAATTCTGGGAGTTTGTCAATGAAGCTGTTACATGCAGCAGAGAAAAGAGCAATTTCATGAGGATGATTTTTCATGTAAAGCTCTTGGACTTGCTGGTTGTATGTGTGGGAAGTAGAAGCTTTGTTGGAGAGAGAATTTCTTTTACGAACATCATTTTGACTCATTTATTGTAGTGGATTATCAGCTTGTGTGTTTGCACAGCTCTCACTCCTCCTCTGGCTCCATCTCTCTCTCTCCTCCCCCTCTTTTGCCCTCACTCCATAAGCCTCTTGACCTCTGTTTTGCATGAATACAATATATAGTCACTATTTTTTTTTTCTTTTTTATCTTTTCTCGCCCTTCCTCCCCTCCTCCCTCCCTCCCTCCCTCCCTCCAGAGGTGCGTTCGGATACTGTTCCAGGACGGGGAGAGGAGCGCCGTGCGGACGTTGCAGTGGAGAGCCGGGGAGACCAGCCAGGCCCTGGCTCAGCTGTGTGCCTCCACCTTCGGAGTGTCCGACCCGCAGCAATACACCCTGTACTGGCGCAGCGGCGGCGAGATGAGGGCCCTGCCGCCTCAGGCTCAGCCCCAGGACCTGGCCAGCCACAGCGAGGGAGGCCCCTCGCTCTCCTACCTGAGGACCGACCACGACTTCAGCAAGATGCGGCGGCTCACCAGAGGTGGCGCCGTGGACCTGAGCGAGTCGGTGTGTGAGGAGTGAGTGGGAGGGATAGAGGAAGGAGGGAGGAGGAGGAGGAGGATGAGGAGGAGGAGATGGTTGGTCGCTCTCGCTTTCTCTCTTTCTCTCTCTCTTGTTCTGTCTCTTTCTCTCCGGCGGTGTGTTGTGTCTCGTCGTGGGTCAGGACTTGTTGTGAAAAACTACAGCCCTTCTCCAGACCAGGAGCAGACCTGAAATGGTAAACTCTTCCTTAAATGGACCAACATGCAGAGCAGAGCAGGACCAACATAGGGACTGTTGCCAAAAGTTGTACTATGTACCACTCAGTGTGGCTGCTAGTGTAAAGGAGTGTACTATTTGTGACATGGAAAAATGTGTAATAAATGGATTTGGTTGTTATGTGAAACATGAACCCACAGTATATACTGTGAAGGGATTACATCATTAAAACGTGAGGACGCTCAAATCCAAAGACAAATTCTGTGAGACTACTGTTGCCTGGAAACAAAATCACTTCCTGTACGCACACAAGAAGGCAAATTGTCCACCGTGGTGATGTAACCCTTTCCCTGTATACTTCTGGGCACAATCTAAAAGACACTTGGATGTTTTATTACTTCACTTTTATGTGTAAAAGTCTGCAGATCTTTGGATGGAACCACATTGTTAAAGGGTTTGGGGATACAAACCTGTCTGTGCCCCCCTGCGAAAAGAGTTTCACTAAAAGGTGAGATGTGTTTATCGCCAAGACCAAACCTCAATACCAAAGTGACAAAAACAGAAAAAGAGAGGCCCTTTTGTGATGCAACAGTTTACTTTGAAAGAAATCAGGTTTACAAGCTCGAAGGAAGCTTTAAATCAGCTATTTATTTTTAGAATCACCCACAGAGTCAATTGTATTTTTACGTTTTTGAGAAACAGTGCAGGCTCTCCTCCTTGCTCGCGTATTCTATTAAGTGTTTTTGGCAGGTGCAGTAATAGGCGAGTAGGAGGGAAGTGATAGAAAAGCATCAGCTTGCTGTTTTTAAACCATGTGAGAATTAAAGAAAAAAACAAAAGAACATCACATCGACACACCAAGACAACCTGCAACAGTTTTACTGAATGACTTGCGAATGTAATCTTTTTTCTGGTTCAGAGTTTAATCCTCTCAGAACTGCATTCACATCATGTTTCAAATCACCGCTTTTGAGTTCTTCTGTTTCTCTTGGCCGCACTATTCAATAACACTGCGTTACAACCCGGACTGAGAGGACGGTCCGACCAATAAACCAGGACCTCGCGGTGACTGGTAGAATGTAAATGTAAAAGTCACCAGCTTCTGGTGGCTCCTGCTGCAAGTCATCACTTTCAACTGACTGTTCAACTCAGTGTCATTATCAATTATCATATTGTGTATTTAAAACTAACTTTTAATTGTTCAATTTGTTGGGTAGATATCGAACCTAAGTATGGATTTTCAACATATCTGGAGTTTTTAAATCAGCTGAGGAGGTTCATTTTCCAGAACTATGATGTGTTTTGAGCATTATTGCATGCTTTTTCATTTGCCGTGAAGGTTTCTGCGAATGTGGTGTATGTGTGCGTGAAGCATGTGTTCATTGTGAGAGCTCACTATTTCTTTTCAATGTAAACTCACATTACTGTATTTTGTCAGGTAATTCAGTATCGCAATAAAAAAAATTGCAATATCTGTTCACAGTGTTGTTACATGCAGTGTGCACTGAAGTGGGATTGTTTGTTGTCGTATGATGTCTTAAACAAACTCAACCAGCAGAGGGAAGCAAATACTAACACCACCAGTTGACACCTTGCTGTTACAACACATAAATACCTTAAACTTTATTATATTATTATATATTATTCTATTAGCCCATGAAAGACAGAACTACACACTTTTTGCACATGGTTTAATTAGTGTGTATGATGGAATTCATTTAGGAGCATCTTAGAAAGATGGCAGCTTAAAAAAATTAAACATTTGTCTAATAAAATATTTAAACAAATATTTTCAAAATGCAAAAAAAAACATTTTATCCTGATAGCCGGAATCAGAAAAATATCAATTACAGAGACTAATGCTTTGTTTCTAGTATCTATTTTGGCAGGTTAATCTTTATTTTTCATTTTAAACCTTTCACATTTTCTATGTCAGTGGTGTTTTCAAGCCTAAACTAACATTATTCTAATTAGTTCCAGTATCAGTTTACATCAAGAAAGTCCAAGGCAATGTGAGGTTAGATTCACTCCAAAAGTCCTGTATCATTGGCTGTAACTCATGATTTAGATTGTGGTTGGCCATTTAAGACAATTTCAACGAAATATTATAATTTTCTCAGTCTTGTGGGTCTGGTATGAGGTTGAATCAAGACCCAATTAAAGTGTCAAAAATGTCTCAAACTGCCAGTGTCCTTGTGCTATATCTGCTCAGTGAGAACTGGCTGCTGTGATGCACCACCATCATCTACAGGATCACCAATATTTTACCGTCAGCTGTTTGAGTTGTGACAAACATATGAATAAATTCATGAGACTTTATACTGAACAAGATTTTATTGGACATTTTGATATGGTTGTACTGTGATAAAAATAGGTCTTGATTCAACTTCACTGTAACAGGGATTATTTTTAATATTAGTTAACTTGCAATTAATTGAACCATTGTTTTGTCCATAAATATCAGAAAATTACAGTGTTATAAAACAGAAAAAACACCCGATCCACACATTTGAGAAGCTGGAACCAGAAAATACTTTTTGCATTTTTCTTGATCTACGACTAAAATAATGAATCAATTAATCCAGCACATGTGGCTGTGAGAAGTGAGGAGTTGATATAAAAAACGGAAAATATTTGGGTGATAAAAAGATTTTTTCTTTTTTCATCTGACTCCACCTCCCAGTTTCTGCAGCACCCCGAGGCCTTTCTCTTGGTACTCCGCTCTACTCAGCCAAAAGGAGTCCTTGTCCTTCATGATGTTGGCCAGCACGGCACCACCCAGGAACACCATATGTTTACGTCTGGGAGGGTCCTCGATGCGAATCTTAAACTTCTACACAGGTGATGAGAAAAGAGGGGAGATGCCATTAAAACACAGAGCACTAAATGTATATCCATTACCTATATTATGCTTTTTATGATCTGTGTTTTTGTCTGCGATAGAGCTACAGACAAAACTACTATCAACAATTTAAACTCCAGCTGTGTCCCCCACTGCACTGTCCTCCGGCGGAGCAGAGATACTATGAATATTCAAGTTCTTACTGATAGTTTCTGAGTGTCTCCATCCAGCACGCTCTCCAAGTAGAGCTGCTTGATCTCTCTCTCCAGTCTGGATGGAAGGCCGGGATACATGGTGCTCCCTCCTGACAGAACAATGTGCTTATAGAAGTCTGACCTGCACACAAAAACAGATGGCAGATGGGTAAAATGATGACTGAGTGTTTTGAACGTGTATCTTCTATCAGATAAAAATAATTTTTTATAGTTGTACAGATTCATAAAAAAAAACAGCAGTGATGAGACTCAGACCTGAGGTCAATGTCTGCAGCCTGGATGGTGTTAAACAGCAGCTCGGCCACTCCCGCTCCCTCCACGTTGATGAGGTGAGGCTGGAAGAGGGCTTCAGGGGCCCCGAACCTCTCTCCACCCACATTCACCTGTCGGCCGTCAGGGAGCTGCACCAGAGAAAGAAGACTGTTGGCTTTGGAGCCATTTCTGATCCTAAACAGACACAGTTCTTCGCCATATATTTTACATGTCATTGTATCAAACTCTTGAGCCAGTGCTGTGATATACTTGGACCCATGGGTGAAATGAACATACTGTATTTTGACAGTGCTCTCCAACCTGACTAGATTTAAATGGTCACAAGTTCACTAAAGGGATAGACAAGATTTGATACACAAACTTCTCTAAAAGTCAAACAATGTGAGAAGGAAAAATCACTATTTGGTTGAACCAGTCACAACTCACGTCCACACTGAGGTTATAACCTCTTATAAGGACTCGCAAGGAAACTTTAGCTTGATTTTATCGAGTCACAAGCCAAACAGGTTGGGTGGCACAGCATTAAGAAAATTCACTTAGCGCTAATTAAGATCATAAACGTAATTTATTAAATTTTAAGTAAATAATTTTATTCATTACATAATTTTTCTAATTATTCTGATGGCGTTTTTTTTGTTTTGTTTTTTTTGGGGGGAGGGGGGGTAAAAAAATAAAATAAAGAAAGTGTTTCAGAGAGTATTTCAGTCTGCCATAATGTATTTTGTGATACAGCCACTAGGGGCACCAAACTCAAGAAAATTTCAAATTGTACCCTTAATTAAATTCAGAGAATAGTTTCCTGCTTCCACCTGTTTCCAGTCCCTATGATAAGTGAGTTGTACCTGATGCTGCTAGCTTGTTAGCTTAGCATACAGACATGAGCTTGATATTGATCTTCTCATTAAATCTCATTAGAAAACAAGACAGCGAACAGAGCATATCCCAAAAATGAACTAATGCTAATCCTTGAACAAAATGCTTTCCTGGGTTTTTTGTCCTTCAACGTACAGTGAACGACTCGACCAGGTAGGTGGTCTCCGTGGCCAGCCGCTGCTCCTGATCGATGTTGTATCCCACGTAGCAGAGCTTCTCCTTCAGCATACGCACGGTCTCAAAGTCGGCTGAGTGGTTGAAGGCGTAACCGCGGAGCAGCAGGAGCTGGTGGTGAAGGTGAAGGTGGATAAAAAAAAAAAAAGGTGATTTGTTAAATCAGGTATAAAAAAAATTGTTTTGTTATTTTTCTTATATCCGTGTTTACTGACAGATGCACGTACCAGGATATTTTTCTCAGTTTGTCCCATTTTTCCTCATTTCTTCATGTACAATGTTAAGACCAGACAGTACATCTGAAACTCTGCCGACTCACCTTGATGAGGTAGCGAGTGATGTCACGTCCAGCGATGTCCAGCCTGCGTGTGAGGTGGGGTAATGAAAAGCCCTCGTACACTGGACAGATGTGGGTGACACCATCCCCTGAGTCAACCACCACACCGGTAAGCAAACCTGTAACACCCAAATGAAACACTTCAGTAATAAATGAACCCATCATTAATCAGCAGGATGCAGACAGTACATAGGGGTTTCCTTAGAGCAGGAAAGAGAAGTTAGAAGTTTGGTTTCTTGTGCCATTACAAATTGCTGAACACTTCAAGATAAAAAGTTAAAATTTACAAAAATCTTGAATCCATTAATTGATCATTCGCCACTTAATTTAAAAGCTGATGCTATTTCCTTACCCTGAGCATACAGAGTGAGCACCGCCTGAATCGCCACATAGATGCCGTGGAACTGGTACTTCTCAAACATGACCTCTGCGATCTTTTCCCGGTTCTTGGTGGGGTTCATGGGTGGTTCAGTCAGCAGGATCTTGGAAAGGTAAGGATAATAAACGGCTGTGTGAAGGCGTTATGTTTATGATGCAGAGTATTTCTCCAGGTATGGGCATTAAAGTTTATATTTTCAGTTCTTACAGATAACATGATTTTAGTATTTCATGGATTTTGTTTTGTTACTTCATACTATATATATATCTATATATATAGATATATAATATACTGAGCTTTATTTTGAAAGGTTGAAACTGTGTGTTTCTTGCAAACCACCGTAGCAGAACAGACATTTTACAAAGGAACTCCTTCAACCTTTCTCTTCTACATCCACCACACAGCACCTGCCCGGCGGTTTTGTACCTTGCATTCTGATGGGTCGATGTTCAGGCGGTCGGCACCGAAGGTGTAGTCCCACAGGTGGAGCATGTCGTCCCAACAGCGCACCATACCGTTCTCCATGGGGTAGGACACCTCCAGCATGGAGCGACACTCGCTGGCCTCGTCCCCCACCATCAGGTCCTGGGTAAAAAGAAGTTCAGCCATTTTAGAAGTGGACTGTGCGTTCAATTAGGAATCTGTGGGTTTATCTTGGTATAAATAGAATAGAGTAGCATTTCTTTTTTCTAATGGAAAGTGGGAGGACATTTAGCATGAAACTGTCCTGTTTTTGCTTTGCTTTGCTCAGTTGCTGATAGATACAATGAATATAACAAAGTTAAGATACAATAAATAACACATTATCATAAAACATATTCAAGGGGCTGGGTATCATTTCATTGCTGGCGCCATATGATACCTTAATTTTGGTACAGATACTAAAATGATGCTGTAGTTTGAGGAATGTATAGCCTACATGTTCATTACTGTCCTAATACAAGAAGCCTTACAAGAACTTTATCTAAACGATATAGTCTGAAAGTTGTTGCATATACACTTGAATCTAACCTCACCTTTATCTCAATGTTGCCCACTTTGGTGCTCGATCGTATGATTGGTCGACCCACCATGGCAGGGAAGATGTGGTCAGGGAAGTTGGATCCAGCAAAGCCACACTTCACAAACTGGTGAGGGATGTGAGAAAGAGACAAAGTGATTGTTTTTGTGTGTCAATAAAGTTCAAATTTTTTTTAATGTTAACTGAAACTGAAAGTTTGTTTCTATAGCCCTGAATTGATGATGCACATTAATTGTACTCTTACTGCACTAAGTCTTTTGTATGCATAATTTCCATCCATTAATCAGTGCCATTTGGTTTAATCCAGTGCTCGGCTTAATCTGCATCCAGGAAACTGACCTAGAGTGTATTATTATTATGCTTTTACCAGATTGTCTTTTATTTATCTGACAATGCAATTGCAGTTTCATAACATCTTTAAGACCATATAGAATCATTCATTTAGCATGCATTTGGTAAATAATTACGGTGTTACCTTGCCTTTTAATGGCATGCAACTCACTGCAGACTGGTTCTCTCCCTGTCATGACTACACCGAATAATGTACTGTCTCAACTTGTCTTTGTGACCATAGACACATTCCTTAGCCTGCAGGGATGAAATACATTCCTAGTGGAGGCAAAAAATAGGCTACAGCCACTTTCTGACTGCAGGTAGCATTCAAATCACACCTCATACTCCTCTCAGATATCAACATTTAAATGCTACAGTACAGTATTAAAGAGCCACTCTTGAGGTTTTAGCACTTCAAATCTCTCTTCCTGCTTTTCATCCAATTGTTGCTCAGTTCAAAGCATTACAACCATTTATGGCTGTGTGTGCACATCAGAGGTAGGGTGACAAGTCCAGACAGATGTGGATGTGGAATCAGGCTCTAGTATGCACACAGATTCACACCCTGGACTTTTTGTTAGCCTCTAAATGAAGCATACTTGCAACAATCGTTTTAAAATAAAACACTGAAATTTAACACACTTCTTGTAGGTTTGCATGAAAAGCTGTCAAAAAAAATTGGTTTACTCAACATACAATTAGAATTCAATACAATATACTAGAATAGAATAAAGACCATGTATAACTGATACTGGTAATACTCTGTAAGACTCCTATATGATACATTATTGATATTTTGGACTTACCCCTGTCCCATTGTCACAGACCACCACTTTCCTTCCCTGGCTGTCCATCCTCACACAAATGCTATAAACAGCTCAAGATACTCCCTCCTGTCAGGACAGGGGTCCAACTAACAAGTGACAAATTCAAGATTTCTACACATGAATTTAGTAATGACAACAACTGACAGGTAAGCAGAAGTCTTCCTGCTACTCCTTCAAGCGTGGGCGGGATTACTGAAAGTGAGGACGCCCATTATTTGTGGTCTCTGTGCCTGAGGAAGACAAGCACTACACTACTGAACTGAACTGAAACTGAAATGCTCACAGATCATTTTTTAAGTTGACATTTGGTCCATTTATTACTCACATGTCCCTATTCTGGAGACACGTTTCTCTACTTATAGTGCAGACCATATAGACTTTTCTTATTTATATATAGCCTATGCAATAATTTTTTTGTTTTCTTTCAAGTTTTGTCACAGTTATTTCTGCAGTTTGTATTTAAAAACTTTTTCCATAAAAAAAATAGAAGTAATACCAGCATTTTCACAGCAGCAGTTGTAAAATGTTGTTTTACTCAATAACATTAAAAAAGTAAAAATCAATCTGAAATGTATTGACTTCCTGTTTTTCTGGCAGTCATTAAATAGCCTATATATGTTAACCATAAACATCTTCTCAGTACAAAACCACTGAAACATTTATCGTTAAACATGTTTTAAATCTTCATTATTTTACCTATTAATGTTTTGTGCATCGTAAAAATCAAATAACAGTCACTAAAGATACATTGCGTCATAGTGTCTGCCCCCTTGTTTTTCTACCGTTAATTGGTCTACAAGACGAGCCGCCATCTTTGTTTGGTTTAGAAGAGATTTGCAACTTGTCAACAGTTAAAAGTCTTCTTCATTGTGCACCAGGAAGTATATTTTTCGGGGTTAAGCTGGGTAGAAGAATAGTTTTTGGAAACCTGGAAATGTACTCAAGCTATTGGTAAGTGTTGTCCAACAACCTGTGTGGTTTTGTTGTGTATTTATTAAAGGCTAACCTAATTGTACAAAAGCCTAGATTAATCGTCAGAGCTAATGATTTCCCAAGAAAAGTGCTGAAGTCTTAGCTGTGATATAAAAAGGTCGATCATGGAGCATTTACTACTTAAAGAGACAAATATCTTTCTCTGGAAACTAAAACGAAGCTAAGAAGGGAGTCAATGTTGGGCTTTACATCCATGAGGTCGCCAGAAGCACAGCTTTATATGAATGCTAATGTTGCTAACGTTGTCTGCCATAACAACTGCAAGGTGATAATATGTCAGAGTTGTGTTTCAGTTTGTTTTGCACATCACCAGGGGGCCAAATGTGGAGTGACACTTAAGTTGAAAAGACCTTTTTCACTACAGACATTTGGACTCACCAACAAAGGTGTTACTAGTAACATAATCAATTGGCGCATTGTAATAATTGCTGGAACTGAGCTGTCATTGGTGTTGCACCTTTGCTAGTCCTGCTAGTTTGTGTAAAGGGTTCTACAAATCTTATTAATGTTCAAACAATTCAAAGGGGCATGACAGCAAACATGGCATGGCATTTTCTGATGTAGCGGGATGGACTATACAGTGTGTGCGAATCATTCTTGACTGCTTTTGTGGGCTCAGCTCTTGAGATGATTCACACAAGAGGGGGACATCTTACTCTGTCAGATCAGACAGTAAATCACCATATCCATATTTGTTTTACCACAAAACAATACAATTGCGACATTAACTTTTCAGTATGTGGAAACAGGAGGCATGGCTGTAATCAGACTATTGCAGTTGTAGCTGTGCTTTGGTTTCTGTTAATGGAAATGAGAGTAATGGCTTACTATTTGATTTGAAAATGATAACTTAGTTCAGAGATATACGTTATAAATCAGTAAGAATCTTTAATCTTTAGCTTAAATTTTAATCTGAATTAACACAGATTGTGTTTCCTTTATTGTCGTCCTATTCTTCTCAAACACGATCTACACAGAAGAGTCATCCACTAAATCAGATTCCAATAAATCCCACTGAATTGCTAAACTGCAATAATACCGTTTTGAGATTACAAATATAATGAGCCAGTATAACTTTGGATAAAAATAGGTTCATTTATTTACATAAAACATTTACAAAATACATGTTTTCATTGAAATGCAGTAATGTGTTATTGAAATGATTATTGTAAGAAAGACAGCAAACGGTAAGCCTTTGAGTGTGTTGTTCTGACATGAGGACACAATCATATCTGACCAGGTCTCACTGTTCTCAAATGTAATAGGCACATTGAGTTAAGACCTATTTAGTATTTCACTTTCTCTTTTTCATCTTTTCTGTTTCAGCTCCTACAGGAATTCATCATCAGAGCACCTCAGGAGCATGTAAAGAAAACCCTACATATAAAAACAGATGTGAACAGGTAAAACACAGCAGGTAACAAAAATTTTTTGAGCAGCACACGTGCATTGTTAATTACATAAAGTTAAGACTGTCTAAACTTGTGTTACAATGTTTGATTGCATTGTAAAGAGTGATGCCCTTTGTTCCTCCTTAAGGCAGTGAACTGTGTTGAATTCATTCACTATGTTTACATGCACATTAGCACCTAATTACTCTGAATAGCCACATTAAGGTAATAGTAAAGCAGTTTTCCCACATGTGCCTTATGAATGCACTGTATGAAACTGGACTGTGCACTTTACATGATTAGGTAAAGTTAGCAAATTATTAATATGCATGTAAACATATACACATACGGTAGAAGCCTACTCAAGGCATTTAATGTTTAGTGTGTCTGGGTTATTTCCATACAAATGTATTATGTAGCTTACATAAATACTTCTATAAAATGATCTATCCAAAATATTCACTGAAGCCAGTATCAAAACTTATAGCATTAATATTCACATAATCTAAAGACCATGAAAAATTTGTTCGATGTAGAAGTACTCATTGGATGTTTACCTATCTACCGTCCTGAGTCATGGTCAGCAGTAAACTAATTCATATAACAGTCGAGGTCATGTGCCATGGTGCTGTTTTAAGTGCATAATATTGTTGCATATCATTCCCCTTACATTGTCCACTCAGAGCCACATCAAGTGGGCTCCTAGTGCTCGCCCTCCTCCCGCTGAGAACAGCTCCTGTGTGTCCACAGCCACAGAAAGGTCAAGTGTCTGTAACATATGTCTATGAGCCTGACGACAGACACTGCTCTCATCTCTGTCCATGAAAAGAGTCCACCGTCTCAAGACTCGAACTCGCTGTCACTGCTGACGGAGATCTCTGGAGTGGAGGCTCCTGTTCCCCTGCGCTCGGTCTCTGTGCTACAGTCGCTGGCCTCTGGGCTGCCTAGGTGGCGAGGGGAGTTAGGCAGCAAGTGGGGGTGATGGTGGCGCTCCTGAAGGGACCCGTCAGGGGAGCTTTCAGGGGGCAGGAGGGAAGGATCCTGCTGCAGTCTGAGTGGAAGGGACAGATGAGAGAGATCAGAGTGAGGTCCCAGATTGGAGTCTTTGTTAACACAAAGAGCTGCTCTTAAGACAGAGATTATCTCTTTGCTTTAGTCAAGCCCTGGAGGACAGAGCTAAAAACAGTTTTTCCTCTCAGAAGATGTTTGTACAACGCAAACTGTATGTAGGCATAATATTTTTTAGTAATAATCATCATCATCATCTGATGTAATTTTTTGACATACCTGTTCTTTGCGGATGCAGCACGGTCTCTTTGGCGGCGATTCTTGAACCAGTTGCCGACCTGTGTGGGCGTGAGTCCAGTGGCCTGGGCCAAATGCCGTTTCCTGGACGGGTTGGGGTAGGGATCTTGGAGGTACCACTCTCTCAGCAAACTGCGAGTTCTTTCCTGGAGAAGACAGAAGAAATATTTGTCTTATTTAGACCTCCATGCATAGCTCTGTGTGTCTCATATATTATGTCAGCGCTTTCTTTCTGTCGATGCTGCACTTTGTAGAGATACCATATGGTGGCTTACCACAATAATGTGGTTCGTATTGCTTTGATATCATCCTATTAAACCACAATAATCGTATCACTCTCATATGATGCTCAGTATAATCTTGTTAGATTAGATTTATAAACAGATGATCACAATTTACATTGTAAGTATAGCCTACATAAAAATGTATATCCACTAAATTGGATCATGGTAAGGGGCTTAATAGGCGGCTACAGAGGACGTCCCTTCTGAGGTTTGGAATTAGAGATTAAGTATGAGCAGTACTTCACCCTGCCACAAGAGGGAGATCACACAGACTAACACACACCCAAGAGGCAAAGTTCATGCTCTCTCACCATGCGCTATCTTGAACCCTGTAAGCAGCTCTTTTTTCTCCCTTATGAATATTAACGAACGGAGTAGTGTTATCATAACTTTAAGTTACAAAGTCTGCTTCCACAGTTACACCACCAACAGTCTCATGACACTGAAAGATGAGTGTTTTGTAAACAAGATGATACTCAAGGTGCTCTGCACATCAGGGCATTACAGGTTATTATTTTGTGACAGGAAGAATATTTTTGTAAAAAAAAAAGGCGTTAGTGGTTTAAACAGGAGACGCTTTTCTGTAACTGACTGCATCATATAACAGTCGTCCAGCTAAATAAAAGTCAGCAGGTAGATGGAAGGAATGTCCCCAGGGTAGCAGATATATGGCTGATTCAGACTCCTGCAGGTCTGTGCTCATAGCCACTTAAAGTATTTGAAAGTAATAGCTGCTAGTTAAAGATAAAATGAAACTAATGAATCCTGTGGGGAAATCTTCCCTTTGCAGCTGCAGACAGTAAATGTTAGAGCAAAGAACAGAATGTGAATAAGAAGAGAGAAATTATGCTGAAGTGTCAATTTTAACACAATATTAGAGATAAACGAATAAATAACAGCTGTGTGACATAGCTGCATTCATATGTAAAGTTATTTAAAACTTGCAAACATGAGCTATAAGACAAATATGAGAGGGACAACAAAAATCAAGAAAATTAACATGATGCATCTCAGTTTGTCTGACATTGTTTTACAGAATGTAAGAGCATCAATAATCTGGACTTGTACGAGATCTCTGATCTTGCATCAGGACACCAGGCCTAAAGTAGTTTAGTAGGCTTCACAGCAGAAGGCAGAGGGATAACCACGGCTCTAACCATGATCATCTTAAGAGCTCAAAGACCAGGCGGCTTGATATAGCAGAGTTAAAAAAGCATCTGTACAAGAGAGAAACTGATGGTCAAGTTTCCAATGTTAAGATGTGATTTCATATCATCTAAGGACGTGTTATAATGTCATGCCATTAGACGATTCAGGTCTTATCTGATATTCTACGTTTAACCCAAAGACGAGGGAACACGTGGGTTTTCCACACTACATCACTCTGTCACCAGCAGCCATGTGGCTCAAATTAAATCATTATCAGGTTATTTACCTTAAAGCAGTGCGTCTTCTGCTCGCCGTCCCAGATGGTGCGGGGCAGAGGGAACTTCTTGCGGATTCGGTATTTCTCCACCGGGCCCAGCGGCCGCCCACGGAGCCTCTCTGCCTCTCGATAGTGCGCGTCCAGCCACAGGTCTTGGAGTTTGGCGTGCGACTCGCGCGTAAACCGGTGGCTCTGGAGGATTTGGTAAAGAGCCTCAAAATTTCCCCCGTGGAAGGCGACCAGCGCTCTCGCCCGCATCACGGACTCGTGTCGGTTCAGTGCTTCCCCGGCGGAGCCAGGGACAGCGGCGGGCAGGGACCAGAGGAACCGGCCGAGGCGCTCGATGTCCCCGGTCTCCTCCAAGTTCTCGCACACCCGAGCGACCTGGTCCGGTGTGAACATCGGCAGTGGGAACATCTCGCCTTGTTGCGTCTCAGCAGCTCACCGAGGAAGTTGTGAAATGTTCACAGGGCGCATGAAATGATATATCCAGCCGTGCGTAAAAGTCCGTGCGCTCGCTGCTTTTTTTTTTGAGTTGACAGCAAGTTTATCGACACTTGCAGCATCTATCTGCTGCCTCTCTTATGTAACTGAGTCTTTCCTGGTATTGGGCAAATGTTCCAGAGTGGCTGATGCGCCAGAGTAGAGACGAATAAAGAAAGAGGACAAGGAGTCAACCTGTATTTATAGCTAGATTCAATTAGCATCTCTGTAGTTGTTTTGAGAAGGATTATACGTCCTGGCCATTAGCCTCTTAGTGGGGGGTTGTGTGTACAGAGGTGACTGGCTGATCAGCTTGTTTGGCTTAGCCTCAGGATATATTGACTGCCAGGATAACTGCAGTGAGCAAACAAGGGAGGATAGGTTATTTAATAGGTTGGATCTGATAGAGATGGAGCCCTGAGCAAAACCTGGGTTCAGAGCAGAAATGAACAGCAGGTTTTAGACAGCAAGCAAAACATAAGAGGCAAAATGCAAAGAAATGAAGCTTTCTGGTGTCGCCTTTGTCACTTTATGACTGAGTGAAAACTTGAAAACCATTTATTTCTTGGATGGCGCAATTAATTGCCACTGGTCATGAAAACCTGTATCGCATGTGTCTTGACATTTGGCCGTGAGGACATGTCTGAGCACAAAGCTGTAGAGATCTCTGACCAGCTAATACCCATGTAATTAAAACAGACATGGTTGCACCTACAGCCTACCCTCTGCGACCTCTGGCCAGGCTGAGACATGACAAAAACGCCCCTAGACATCGATGTGCGGTGCAACTCCAGGACACGGAGTTAATGACCGCTGCCCGGTTCAATCCTTCTGATCTTAGTAGCTCATTAATCAGTCTTAGGGCAGTTTTCTTATTAATCAGGTTAAGGACCCTGTAAGCATCTGTCAACTAAAATGCAAACATGTTACATTTGATTTGCACATAATAGCCTAGAGGAAAAGTAGTATTAGTGTCACTTTAGCATCAAGAGAAAAAAGCCAAAAGAATAATAAGTTATAGATTTTACATTTACAATAAACACATCTGAAGGCAGACATGGATTAGTCCCTGGAGTGAATATTTAGGCTTTTCACAAAGGTTGCAGTCAGGTGAAGGATCATCTGGTTTAAAATAAGGTGAAGGGGAGTAAAATCCCATCGACAAATCTGTCTAGAATACAGATATCAGCTCGCCAGACGCTGAAGCCTCATCAGTGAACATCTGGAGTCCCAAATTGTGTGTGCCAATAATTATGGATATATATTATATATAATATTTTGGATTTTTGTAAGTAGACAACAGTTAATTATCATGGTGTCAGGTTTCCTTTTACAGTTTTGTGTTGGGGAGATTTATATTAATCCCCAAATTATCAATAATCGCTCCAACAAAAACAACTATGAACAAAAGATTCAGATATACACATGAAACAATTACACCGTCAGATTAAGTGAAAATGAACTGATTGCATATGAAGCTGATAAAGTCTCTCGGTTATTTGGAAAAATATTTGATTTAAAATTTACCCACAAACCACTTGTATTTTAGGATACAAACTAACGTTATGAAGACAACATTTTAATTATGATTGTGGGTTCATTAGATTGCTGTTTGTGTAATAATCAGTTTTAACACTAACACAGTGGTGGCGAGAAATGTTAAGATTTGCAAGTAAGAAAATGAAAAGTTAAATGTTACATGCTTACACATTTTTTTATAAAGGTAATCAGTCATTGAGTAATCATGTAATTTATAAGATATTCTCACATTTGAGGAACCAGAAAAATATTGACTAGATTTCTTGAATCTAGTTAGTTTTGTGTCAGATAACCAGTTGACTAATCCTTTCAGTACCAGTCATGGTACTGTGAAGCTGTGCAGTAGAGTTTAGGGTATAGAAAGCGTATAGAATTACTGTATAAGCAGTGGGCAACCATTTGATACGTGTTAGATCCTAAATCTAGATTAAAATACCAGGTGGGATTGGTAGGCTAATGGAAAGGGGGGTATGTGTGATTATGTGTGTGAGTTGGCACAGAAGGGGAGAAATGACCTCAGTGAAGATCATGCTTACAGTTAATCTAACCCCTCCAAGTTTCAGACACTTTGCGCCACTGACCGCGACCACTACACACACACACACACACACACACACACACTTACCTTCATTACAAGAAATCCGCTGGCCCAATCTGTTTAACACTTTGAAGGCAGACTGAACCAAAATCTGCTTAAGTGCTCCCAAGCCGTTGCAGAACAGATGATGTGCTTGTAGAAGGGTGGAGGGTCCGGGGGGTTGATTATATATCTTTGTAAAATAGAAGAGCTTGACATCACCGATAATGCTATTGTAAGGATTTACTGCCCTTAAGACAATTACCATTGATAATTTACCCCCCACTTTTGAGATATGTGTAAATCATGTTGGCCTTGGCCAGATTTTCTGTCAGCATAGCAACACCTTTCACTACTACGTTAACAATTCCCAGTACCATCTCCAACTCTCTGGCAGGCCTCTTTTCTTTTTGATTGACACTAAAAATGTTCACTGCTCCACTTTCAGAGGAGTATTACAGACCAAACAGACAAACAGAGATTTATGTAAATCTTAGTGTTAAATAGCTACAAAAGTTTGGGTCATGTGTGCGTCAAACTATCAGGTGAGAGGAACTGTACAGCAGCTCTCTTAAAGGGAATCACTCAGGACTGTCAACTTTATCTCTACATATAGTAGTTGTTAGGTAAACACTTCATTAGCAGCAGCAATGTGTTTCTCTGAATGAAGGTGTTTATCTGTCTTCTTCTGTGTCCTAATTCAGGTGGGGGATCGTCCAAATGACCTGGGACACTGGACCTTAAGGCTAAACTGTGCCTGTGCTTCTTCCCTGAATGCCAAATGACAAAAATAACTTGTACACGCAGGTGGTTCTACCCAACTTTTAAAGGTAAAAAAAAAAATCCTCATGTTTACCACCAGGAAGTCACCCTCGGATGATTGACCTATAAAAAAACTACCATGTTACCCAAGTTAACAGCTTACCCTGTAGAGTGTTTGAATACTGGTGCTATGGATCCGTTTTCAATAAGTGGGTCCCCTTTTTCTCTTTTTTTTGTATCATGCACAAGAGTCGTCTCAATTCAGGAAAAAGAAAATGGAATTTCTTAGTAGGAGCGTTTATCTGGGGACAAGCCTTGTTGGCTCATTACAACATATCTGGTCTTTGAATCCAGACTTCAGGTGATCCAGTCCCGAAATTTGGAAAGATAATCAACCCTATGATACACTCACAATCTGTCTAGGGTGTTCCCCGTCGCACACCCAATGCACACTGGCGTAGGTTTTACCCTTACCTCCAGATTCAGTATAAAGTAATGTTAATTATAAAGAGGGATGTCTGTCCTATTTGAACTCACCAGGTTTTGTAGGAACACATCCCGTGTTCAGTAGATATAAAGCTGTAGTTTTTGTATTTGTATTTTTTGCTTGGTCAGTGTATTGTGGTTTAATTCAAGAACAAACTGGAGATCAGCGGTGAACTGATTTGGTATTTTCAATGTCTGATGGCAATATTCAGAGAGCAGGGCGACTGATATTATGTTGTTGTTTTTATTCTTTGCAGCTGATAAAACACAAAAGTTTAATAATAACAAAAACGAGACACAAAATTGATGAACTTAAATGAACATTTATTTAACACTTATGTATTATTCACTTGAACACAGAAAAACATTTCAAACTAAAAGATGTGCATTGCCTGTTGCATTCTACTTATTATTTTTTAAAAAGCCTGTAATTAATTAAAAAATATTAAACTCTCTAATACAAAAAGACTTTTACTGAAATGTCTGATGTATGTATCTGCAGACATTTTTTGTTTATCAGTGTCGAGAGCATGACGCCTGATATCACCCCGATTAATCAGCCGACCAATTAATCAGTCTATCACTACTGGAGAACATGTTAAACTCGTCAGCAACTACAACACACACACACACACACACACACACACACACACACACACACACACACACACACACACACAAAATGTTGGAACCCCACTTGACATAATTAATTAGTGGCTTAAACAGAAGCCTCCTGCTTAAAAAATGACCTGTTGATTTTGCCAACAGCCAAAGCGGGGGGCACATGCATCTGTGTGTGTGTGTGTATGTGTGTGTGTGTGTGTGTGTGTGTGTGTGTGTGTGGAACGGGGGAGTATTACCATGCTGTATAAATCCACACCAAGCACAATTAACAAGCAATTGGGAGGAGAAGTAATTAGTATTATCTGCTTATCACCGTCAACCCCTATTCTAAGGAAAATGGGTTAAAAAACTCACAATGACACATGCACACACACACTAATTCCCTCCAGGCAAATGTGTAAGAGCTAATTGCAACCTAATTTGCAACTCAATAGCAGTATCCTCTCAGACAGGGCTATCCCCCTGCATCCTCCCCTCCCCTCGTCCCCAGCATACTATGTGTTAGCTTTACCTCTCAGCCCATGCTGATAGCACTCACCAAACAAACGATGTCCATCGCTGTGGGGTGAAAAGAGGAAAGAGAGGAAGATCTCTTGATTCAATAGACACAGGTGATATAAAGTAAATGTGGACTGTGATTTCACCAAATACTAATGGGGTCGGGTGGTGGGGTGGGGGTGGGGGTTCGTTAGAAGTTTAAAAGTTTACTTCTATAGTTGAGTTTTAATGGAGATATTTATAATGTATATAAAGTAAGTAAGTTAATAGATATATAAAGAAATATTTGATATGCATTGGACAAATGTGAATGTTTGATAAGCATTATCGGCTGTGGTATATGAGTCTCCTGACTTGGAAACACTTTCAGGGACTTGGGTTCTTTAAAAGCTTGTGAGGCTTATTCCTAATAAATATATATAAGTTTTGCCATATTGTATGATTAAGGGGTGCAAGTAATGATTATTTTCATCACCTAATAATCTTCAGATTATTCTCTCAATTAACCATTACATTATGGTCTAAAATGTCAGAAGAAAATAGTGAAAATCAAAATTTTCCAAAATTCCTTATTCTTCCACAACCACAGTAGAAACACTTGTTGTCGACTAAAAAGTGTGTTTCTCATACATCTAAACTATACTGGGGTTTCCTTCTCAAGACTACATAGACCTTGACCCCAGGAGAACATTTGCCCAGATTTCTTTAATAAAACCTTAGAAATTAAAAGAGAACTTGTTTTATTAGGAAACCCAAAAGGAGATTCTTAAAAGTCAGTGATCTGGCAGCATGTGACTAAATGTTCAAACATAGTGCTGTGTCACTGTGCCCAGTTTCTTAACATTAAAGCATTTCCAGGGGGAATCCCTTCTACTTGAATTAATACGTGACCAGAGCAACAGGCTTCTTTACACTTCAAGGTGTGAAGTGAAAAGCTGTCTGGAGATTATTTGTGTAATGAGATGTTCTTTCCAGGTATCGTTCGCTGATGGATTGGGTCATTGTTCCCTCCCGTGTAATGAACCACCCCCAGACAGTATCATGTTTGCTGTTTGAGGGATCAGCTTACCACAAGCTCACGGTTAGCTGGCAAACTCTAATTTAAGCCTTTGAAAAATAGCCCAGGCAAATCACTGCTTGCACTGGATTATTTGTTTTCTTGTTTTGCTGATTGTGGGCACAGAGCTTTGAATACTGAGAAGTGACTGTCTGGGTGACACAGCAAGTGATGTAACAGGCTGCGTTTCAGACTGTTTGGACTCTTGACTTTGAAGTTTTTTTGAAGTCCCTATTTTTATTGTGAACTGTTTTAATAATCAGCCCTAAGTGACTGAGTGAGTGAATTTTTAAGTAGTTTAAAGTAAACATCAAGCCGACACACTGTACTGGATAAAAAGATTAGATTATTTAAATTCGTTTTTTGTAGGATCCAGTAGCCATCACTTCCTTTTAATGTTTCCAGTATATGATAAATAAACCAACACTTTCTCAGGCCATTGTATTACCACAAATAATGATTATTTTGATTAATTATACAGAAAGTTTAATTTAGTGTAGTCTTTCCTAAAGCACTGCCAAAAGGATTTACAATTTACCAATTTTATCAGTAGTTTGATTGGTATTATCTGCTTTTTATGGGCATGTTTAGTCCTGAACTAAAACTATTACTATGGTGCAGATTAAAATTTTCATTTAAACTGATTTACTTACATTAAACAACATACTGTAACTACAGAAGCTTGTACGTACAGTAGAAAGCTCTGACTACAAACTATGTATGAAAAAAGTAAAATATATGAGTAATGTTGTGAACTGTTGTGATAAAAGAGAATTCACTGACTCAATTTGAGATGGTTCAATAAGAGAAACGGTAGAACAAATAGTTTCACTTAAATATTGGTTAATTTTTGTATCAAAACCTCTGTCTTGCTTTGTGAGAAGAAACCCTCCTCTTCCTCTGCTTCCCGCCATCATCATATGTAACAGGTGTCGCTGGAGTTGTTTAGGAATCCTGAGGGATTTAAGGTGGGACTTATTCTTACCTAATACTATAATGCTCATTAATTCCTGCTTTGGTGACTTACCTCCCCCTGATCCTCTCTGGTCGGCCCGGCCCAGCCCAGCCCGTCCTCGCCCTCGATGTCTGCTGATGCTGTCAGGGCCTCGGCAGAAAGACCGCTCAGCTGTCAGGCGGAAAGAAGCATCGGAAGGGTCATTTGTCTTTCAGCAGGGTAATCATGGGGAAAGGCCTGAACATGGCGTTGTAAAATAGGGGTACATAGCTGCATGGGTTTATCACAGTTATATTGGAGAGGTGATTATTCACTGGTCTAACAAGTGTCTAACAAGTGTGTGCAGAGATTTTGAGCATATTTTGTCCAAAACGACAGTTTCCTTTGTCAGGGCAGGGTGAAAAAATGATAAAGTAAATTTACTAGAGGCAATAAGTCCCTCACCTGGAAATCCAGGGTTCAGACCTCATGACCACAAGCGTTCACCCTGTTGAAGCATGACACACTTTGTCCTGCTCTTTTGTTCTGTGCCTGAACTTGCACTCTCTCATCATATTGTAAACTGAGTCAATATCAGTATCGTAAACACACAAATACAGTTGTGCCAGTCAATTTGTTTTCATGGGTCATAATTCTTTCTGAAAAAATGAAGGCTCTCAAAAAAAATATTCTTATGGTCAACAATTAAAATTAAATGCAATATGACAGTATTGATCCAGTGTAACTGCAACTGTAGCTGCAGTGATTAAGTTGATTAATCGATTGAACTTTCTTTCAATGCAGCCTCTCAAATGTCAGGGTTTTATACTTTTCTTTGTTGTTTATGGCAGTGACTGAATATCTTTCTCTTTCTGGATTATTGGTCAGACAAAGCAAGACATTTGAAGATGTCACCTTGAGCTCTGAGAAATTATTCACTGTTTTCTGACATAGACAAAACAGTTATTCGATCATTTGTTAAGATAATCTGCAGAGTAATCTATGAAATCATCTTTAGTTGCAGCCCTAAACATTATTTAAATTAAATGTAGCTGAAATTGCATATCCGCAACGATAAACACATGTGATTAGACAGTCAGCTAATTTGCAATAACAATTGGTTTTGGACAAAAGTGTCTGAAAATATGGGGGATGGACAAATGGACCTGTCAACACGTGTCAGCCCTGAGCTGAACTAACTAATGGGCAGATCATCTTTCAAAATAACCAAAACATGAACACACTGTGGTCAGGCAGCTGGACATGAGATGCATGACTGCACTTGGTGATACTAATATTTGTTGTTCATTGGGTATGATCTGAAATATTTCACACAACCTATTTTATTTTATTTTTTTGCCAAACCTTTTCAGTCTGTCTATCCTCACACTTAACAAGATTAAGTAATTTGGCACTGAAATTATGCCTTTAATTAGTTACAATTTCCTCGGTATTGTCAATGCCTGACAGTTGTTTTCTCTTCTTAGTGTTTTCTATAATAATGCCCAACAGTGCTCTCTCAGACATCTCACATTTGGACCAATTCTTGTGTTTTTTAAGTGTATGTAAGGTGCTGGAAAATATTTTAGTTACAGAACAAGCAAAGCATTTGCATAGAATTTAGGTTTGTCTAATGCTAATGAAACATTTTTACGTACAGGATACTGTAATACAAAGCAAAGCAAATCTACCAGAGCATTACATAGGTTTATTGCTCCTGTCAATATAAGGAATCTGTTTATACTGATTATTGCAGGACTGTGAACAGGACTGTGCAGCTTCCGCTCTGCTTTAGACGATAAAACTCCCCTTCTACCAAATGTAATGCAACCTAGTTACTGCATGATTTCCACTTCATTAGATGTTGTAACAAAGTGCAGGACAGAGGAGGGAACTGTTAGAAAACAGTTTCTTCATTGCAGTATGTCGCATTTATGCGCCAAAATATGGTGTTTAAAAAATCTCACTTTCAACAAACAAGAAAATGTGAATGTTGTAATTCACATTAGAAATTAGCATCACATACCTGCGCTATGCCGGCTAAGTCCACTTTCATCTTAATGTTTAGTCCGTTGTCCCAGTAATTGTAATAATGTCACTGGCGTTGCTGACATTTCTAACATCATGACTGCAAAAAATAGTGAAAACAAATACAGTCACCCTCACTATGGGCTTATATTGATTTTGTTTAAAGTCGTGTTGTTAGATCCTTTGGTACAGTAGCTGACAGCTCAACTAAAGTTTAATCTGTCATATAAATCCCACTTAATCTCCCGTACTACAACTGCTTTATTAAGTATGTTAACTGCAGTAAGTGTTCGGCCAGGTTTGTTGATTTAAAAAAAACAGTTGCTTCTTCCAGCAAACTCAATAACCTTAATCTTTTTTACTACTTTTGAAAGACTTTAAATTACTACACGGACAATCATCGTTTTCTATTGCAGCAATTGTAAGGCATGATAAATCCGTCTGGTAATCTTTGCGACATTGTTGGCATACACCCAGTTTGTGTTGTGCAAACATTGGGGTAATTGTATCATAGCTTCCATCATCTGTTAGTGAATTATTGTGATAAATGAGCCTCGTATTGAGGAATCGATCGAAGCAGAATTAACTCACTGTGGCCAAGGTGGCCTGTGTGTGTGTGTGGTTGAGAACATATGTTTCAGAGTTTCACTTCCTAGTACGTACTGTATAAGTACAGTATGTATTTTTGAGTTTCCTGCAGTACAGCATGACATGGCTAATATGTAGGTATAATGACTTTTAATGATTACTCACCTGTGTGTGTATATTTTTGTCTACTTGTGTATGTCTTTTGTGTCTTTTCCCGCTGGGTTCATGTGACAGCAGGGGTGGGAGGCTAAGAGGCGTTAGCTTGGTGAGAAGGATTACCTATATCTGTTAGGCCTCCTTTTCTTTCCCCGGGGCAGTGTCACGTCTCATTACTTCTGTCCTTTAGCAGGATACATTTAAACTGAAGGCAGCCTGGGCGTCCAGGAACACCAGGTTTAGAGGCTGAGTGATATGCGTGCCCTCTGCTTGAGAGGCTTTTTCCAGTAAGCAGACAGGTAAACTTCTCCCAAAGCTGGCATTGATGGCAGCTAAGCCTTCACTTGTTTAAGTGAAACGGATGCCTACATCACAGAGAGAGACATGTTCAGCGTGTGGTTACAATCTGTTGTTGTGACCGTCTCAACAAAAAACATGTTCATGTTCCCGGGTGACACATCTGCATGTAATTAACATACAAATTAGCAGACAACACATACAGTATATGAAGAGGGGAGGTTATACAGGAAGAAAGCAAGGTGGAGTGTGAGACTACAAGAGAGCAGATAAAAGCAGTAATAGAACATTTATGCAAAACGATTAGTTTACGAATAATTTAGCTGATTGACAAAATTAACTGGCAACAATTTTGATAATAATAGTCGTTTAAGTCAATATTAAAGGTGCTGTATGTACGTTTTTGATAACGTTACCATGAACAACTGTTTACTTACCAGTCTTGAAGAAATGTGAATTTGTGACAGGCATTTTTTTACTGTTTTGTGACATTCTTAGATCAATTAATCCAGAAAATAATGATAGTGTGATAGTGGTGATAATGACAATGGTAGATGTTTGGGTTTTAGAGAGTTGGTCGGACAAAATAAACAAAACGTCACCTTCAGATCTAAGAAATTTGTCATCAAATGTGTAATTTTTTATTTATATACATTCTAAAGAGCAAATAATTTATTGATTAATCTAAAAATAAACAAGTCATTAACCGGTCATGAAGATAATCATTAGCATACAGCCCTAGATTTTTCATAACTTGCCAACCTGTCCTAACACCAGACCTCAGTCAAGCTTGTGACAAAGTTCAGTTCAGCCTACACGGATGGATATGCATTACCTCAGGGATTAGCTGAAAAATGTCAGTTTTCGACATAGTTAAAAAAAAATTAACTGTCTAACCCTCTTGGTGCTTGTTAAATTTTCATCTGGGCCCATTCAAGCCTATTTTTATTTTATGGTGACAGACATTTGTTGCAGAACTGCTGACGAAAGTATTTTCCACACTGAAGATACAGTTCCAGAGTGGAAAATATGCAGTGTAAGAGTAATCTATTTCTGTCAGTTTTCTGTACCAATATATTTTAAAGTTCCCCCCCAAGGCACTCAAGTTAATAAATCATTTATTCAATGAATGTAAAGATCTCCTCAACCACTTGGCCTAATCACTTGTAAATCCTTCCAGTCAAGTGGCTCATTAGAAGAAATCACTGATGTTAAGCTGAGCGGCATAAACATCCTCTATAGTCCTTTCCTCTTCAAACTGTTGTTAAACATGTTACAGTGGACAAACAAGCAATTCATTTGTACCCACATTTCATTTTGCGAATTCTTTCCACGAGTATGGGTCATTTACTCCTTCATTTTCACCCATTCATTGACCTTTACAGAAGGGCCTGTATGTTTACACCGCCTGTATGTTGACCCCTTGCTCTCATTGCCCTCACCCTTTCCTCCCCCTTCTCTCGATGAACCCCCCACCGCCTGCTCATCTCGCCCTCCAGCTGGTTCCTTCCACCATCCAGAAGCCATGGAGCTCTCCTGTCCTTAGCAGGGCGGCTAATCTAGATGGCGGGAGGCCTCCCTCCTGCTAGCGTACACAAGAGAGGGCAGCCCTAATTGCGTATGTCGTAAAGCTCTGTGACCCAGATAAGCCTTCTCTCCCCAAAGCTGTCGAGATAAACCCCACTTTACCTCACCAAACCTGCCTCTCCTGATCCACACAAGCCACCCCCCTCCAAACATTTCTGCACCTTCTGCCACATTATTAACACCCAGGAAAGGGGGAGCCAGGTGAATACTGCCAATTTATGCAAAGTTAGTGGTAACCTTGTAAGAAAAAGTAGCTCAAAGGAGGTGGAAAAAATTTGGATAGCAATATAAGACAAAACATTTTAGAGGCTTCCTTAAAAATCAGCAACATATAGTTCAGGACATGCTTTTTAATCATAGTAAGTTTGCATCTTTGCATTGACCAGAAAGCAAAAGTGCCCATATTTACTCAGGACCCACGACTTGTGGTGGATGATGATTAGATGTCCAATGAAAGCCAAACTAAAGCCAAAAGTGTGAAGTTGCGTGCTACTAGCTCTCGCGTGCCTAGCTCATCATTGAGCCCGGTAATGCAGGCTTAACCACAAAATGCCACGGTGCTTCAGACAAACTGTCAAGTGCCGAATGTCACACGTGCTCTACTTCTCTAACAGGTGGCCGGCTCACCGGTCAACACTTGGGTTACTGATGCTATACAAACAGATATTGAATTGTCAACTTTCTAAAACTGGCTTATGTTGAGATGAAATGAAAAGTATTGTTCTTCAGAAATATTAGTCAGTAACTCTGGTGGTGTAGACGTTTGGTTGCCATTGCAGAAGTAATTCAGTCCACATCAAACAGAAGAGAACTCTTAAAGTCCACTTTAAAACAGATCTTAATTACTAAATAGGAGCTTTTAATTGGATGCTAGCCTGACTCGCCCTTTAATCACCCATCACATGCTATTGGTGCAGGGATGCCTTTAAATCCCCATCTTAATCCAAGTTACACCACAGGTCAATATCAACTGTGTCAAGTGCTCAGTGAACGATACTCCTACTGATATCTTGTAGCTTTTCTAATGGTGAATGGCCCACAACTTGAAATATACAAATTACTACCTAATGTCACACACAATTTCAGCTCAAATGAAAGAAATCTGCTTTATTGTTGCCTCTTACAATGGCATGTGTGTCATGTTTCCTTGGCTTGTCCTGCCCTCAGCTTCTTTACTTCCTATTTAAATGATGCTTCTGGAAACTCTGTTGACATTACTTGTCATTATAAAGCCCTCTGGTGAAGTTAATTGATTGGATTTGGGCATTTCCAAGTGCTTAAAGAGCTTTCTGATGACTGGGGGTGTTGTTCAGTATCCGCGACCAAAGACTGCATCTTGTTTAATAAAACTATAGTGAATAACAGTTATGGGTTAAATAAAAGTCCTCCATTGGGTTTAATATAAATTCCAACAATACAAATCAAGCATTATACTCTGTGAACACAAAAGAAAAAATAAATACAAAAACTGCATTTTCAAGTAAGGAAAAGACACATGAAAAACAAAGCACCACTTCACATCATCACACAAGGTAATTTGTTGAAATTGATCTCACTCCAAAAATACCAAATAAAATTATTTAATAGTAGTTCTAAAACAAAAATCTTAAATGTGCCATACCAAACATAATTTTTCGCACAATCACACAATTTTGTGCTACAGTTTTTCCTGCTTGGGGTCATTAAAAAAATGATTTGTTATTATGTTTTCACAATAAATATATCATAAACACTACAAGAAGGAAAAAAAATATTTAAAACTCTCCAAAATCAACAATTATATAACAATTTAACACTTAAAAGTAACCAAACATCATCTTCTGTGTATGCTTCTTATATTCACTAAACAGACATGAGAAAAGTGGTAGTCAATGTTTGATACTGTTTGTATGTACCAGTAGGTTACAGAGTAAAGCATTAGGTTTATAATTTGCCATTTGTTTCTAGTGGTGTTGAGATAAGTATTTCCAGAGCAATCCTTTTAACAACACGGGCTGCTTTTATCTTTGTACCCACTAACCATGATACATCTCCACATGTAGCTCAGTCACTCAGTCACATACACTCTTCTAAAAGGGCTGAAAAAACCCAGCTTTAGATAATCTAATCGACTACTAGTGTCAGATCCTCAGTGTTATCATACAGCAGTTTTTCACAGTGTTGGCAAAATGCTAGTGTCTCTACATAAACCTTCCCAGTGCTTTGTTGTCCTTGTGATGTGTGAGTAATCACCTCAGACAGTTTGAGGCAAGAACAAGCACCGACAGCGTACTGAAAACTTCTGAAATGTGCTGATGGCTGTGGCGCAGAGTGAATTCACATCCCTCTGAGCACCAAACAACACTGGTGTTGTGTAATCCCTGTGTTCTTCTGTGGCGTTTCTAACACTCACTTCAGGCTAAAATATGAACAGCAACCGAGCGCTTAACACTCAAGTTTCTGTTGCCATCTGGTGGCCGGAGCACGTCACTGATTGGCACAGATTTCAAAGCGTCCCACTTAATTTCCAATTACACTGAAAAGTGTACAATTGTGAAAGACTTAAACAGACTGAATTGCCATTTTGTTTCATCAACATCATCATATCAAATCTAACAAAATTGTTGAAAACCATGTGTAGATGGAGAACTCGTTACCTTACAGATCAATCACATTCTTTCATTATAAAATGCATTTGCATCCAGCAGCATGGTTCAGTCTTTGCCACAGAAAGACCCTTTTTCCTTTGCTTTTTTAATAATGTCAAACTGTAAATTTGACATCAGGGACGACTAGATGTGTTTTCCGCTGAACTACATGGAACAAGGCAATCTTTGATCAGCTGTCATGAGGTGTAGAACTTTAAACTTCATGTCACATTTCTGGATTTCTGTTTCTTTGAATGGATAGAGACTGTGACTTGTCATCACGTTTTTGAGTCTATTTTTGTAAATGGACAAGCTCAAACATGTTTTAAAATAGAACATGTACCTCGTATAGTTCAGGAGTAACGTAGATCAAATGCCATCTAAACTTTAAATGTGTATTTGACTCAAAAAGCAGTAATCTCATGAGTCGCTAGCCAGTTTTTTCCTCTCAGTCCCAACTAGTAGGACGCTCTCAGAAATCCCTGGAGAACATTTCCCTGCTGCTCATTTTTGGAAGGACTTGAAATAAGACCAAGAGTTGGATTAGCTTTAACTCCTACTGTTCTATCATCACAAGACACTGTGGAAAAATGATGATGCTTTGGCCAGGGAGAGCCTGACTGGAAACTAAAATCTGGTTAAAATAAGAAAAAATGTACGTTCATCATTTCAGCAGAAGACTTATTTCACTAGAGACTGATGCAGGATATAGAGTCCTCATTTTTTCTCAGCATCTTCTTGTGGAGGATGGGTATTTGGTTTTCAGGCCCTCTTTGAAGCTGCGAAACAGAACCCGGTTGTGTTTGTTCTCCTCGTCTTTCTTGGCATGGAACTCCCCCTGGATCTTGAAGCCCCGGTGCACCACGAAGGCTGAGCTCAGCACAGAGAACCTGTATCCGGCCACATGGAGCTCGCAGGCCTGGATGGAGACGGGAGGAGAGGGTGAGAAGGCAGACATAAAGTGGGAAGTGATGAGAGGGAAAGGAGAGGAGGTGAGAAGGGAGGTGAGAAGAAAGGTGACAGCAAGGAGGAAAGATTATTTTCTCAGACTTCAGGGAGCTTTATTCAGAGCCACATTTACTAAATTTAGTCAGTTGAATGAAGACATTTAAAAGGATAAGGCTGGAAACAGCACATTTTTCTTGTTATCAACTACTTTTCTTATTATTGTTAGAAACCACTGAGACTTTTTTTCATGGGATTTGTTGACTAACAAAAATACAGATTAATACCAGGCCTATCGTTGATCTCAAAGGACCATGTAACACAGGTTAATCCCAAACTACTGAAAGTAATCCATTAATTTACAGCTCAAAAACAACATAAAATGTACATCTGATTCTAATTTTACATTAAGGATGGCCAGTTGTTCAGGACAAGGTTGTGAGAGAGGCAATTGGAGCAATTATAGTACTCACCTGGCTGATGCGATTGAAGCCATATTGCTTGAAGTTCTCGTCATAGAGGGGCACAGTGCGGGGCCCGATGTAGAAAGGCTCCCAGGGGTCCATCCAGGTGAGAGTGTATGCAACTTCCAGGGTGCTTGTCCCTCTAACGTGGCTGTTAACCCACTGTGAGTAGTTGGTGGGGGCCTGACAGCGAGGACACAGCTCTTCATAAAAGGGCCGGACCTCACCTACCTGGTACAGCTGCACTAACTCTGCCTTGCTGGCAGGCATCTTCCTGGCATGACGGATCTCGAAAGCAGGTAACACAAAAACCTCCTCACTCCCTGGATCTCGGCTCATGATCATCGCCAGGAACTGCTGGTGCAGGTCAGCGCTCGGCATCATGTCCATGTCAATGACCAGGATGTAGGAGGACTCTGTGCCACCACGGGCAACATTACGAAGAAGGTTGTTTGGGTAGGAGACGTTTCCACTGATGGCATAGTTCTTGTATTTATCCCTGTGGGTCTCCAGTCTGGTGAACACAGAGGGGCAGTCCTCAAGCCCTGCGAAATGCTCACGGTCCTGTTCAGGGAAACTGGCCATCTCTCCTGAGAGGCAGACCAAGTGGAAGTCCACCAGGGCTTGGATCTGAGGGCAGAAGAAGCTGAGGGCATAGACCAGAGCCGTGGCAAACTTGACATCTTGCCCATGTGCGAATATGGCCACAGAGAGAGGGTTTTGCCACCTTTCCAGAAGAGATTCCAGGTGATGCAGGTTGTTGATGGTCGTGTGTGTGGCTAAAGCCAGGACATTGGCGCTGGGGTCGGATCCTGGTTTCTGATTTGTGGTGAAATCACTTTTGATCAAGTTCTTGTACACCCGGTACTGACCACTGTTGTCGAAGATCCCACCGGTAGACAGAGAATACCTCAGACGCTCCTTCCGCGTGTTTTTCTCTTGGTGCCCATTTTTCTTGCCTCCAGAGCTCCCAAACAGCTCAGAATATCGGTACCGCTGCTGCTTACCGTGAAACTTGGATAAAAAGGACAGGTATATGAGCTGCAGCAGCGCCACTATCAGCAGAGCACTCAGCACCACTTTGAAGGCGGAACATTTCTTGGAGAGATGCATTCCAGATGTGAACTGGCCGATTAGTGTACACAAAGCAGGTCCAAACACCGGAGCAGGCTGCTGTTGCCTTGAGGGCTTGCTACGTCTGTCCAAGCGTCCCAGCTAACGTTACCTACATTGCTACCACGGTGCTAACACTACAGCCTGTTGGGCTGGAAATGCAACGAATACCCGACGGCATATTTTGCTGGTTAGTGGCAACGCTGCCCCAGATGTTCATACAGCTATCGACAGCGCGAATAAAAGGACGAGACGAATCCAGTTTCTTTGATCGCCATCAAAACACAGTTGTTATCATTCTGCGCTTCTGCTGCTGCTGCTGCTGCGACAGCGGCGCATGTCGATGTGTAATAACCGTAATGTCTAGAGTAAAGGCGCCGATGAATGTGGTCTTACAGCTCTGCTAGGTGGCTAGCTGTTAGCAAACCTGACTGACATTGAAATTGAACGGCTGTTTTCATGTCTCAGGTTTTCATGAGAGTATTACACACAAACAAAATATTCATGACTATTAATATGATATATGTTAGCTATAAAACTCTGTGTGCTGACTGAGTGCAGTCCATAAGACGAGGTGGCCGAGTGGTTAAGGCGATGGACTGCTAATCCATTGTGCTCTGCACGCGTGGGTTCGAATCCCATCCTCGTCGGTAACTTTATTTTGCTCTAATTGCTTATACAGCCATGGTTTTATCCAAACCTTTCAGCAACTCTCCCCTATAATATACAAAAATAAATTACGTTATTTTTTTTCTAGATTCATGTTTAATTTGAATGAAAACATACTCAAGCTATCCAAAACACAGGCCAGAAATAGATGTGTCAGCAGCATTTAAAAAAAATCTTCAGGATGGGTCCCTTAATCTCCCAGAAAACCACAGATGTGAATTATGCCTAATATAAATAATGTAAGGTGAGGTTGTGTCTACACAGAGAAGCAGTGGTTTTATGAAAATATCTGTTAGACCTTCATTATGATCCACTAGTGCAGACAGAGAAATCTGGGAGCAAGAAAGATGGAAATCAATCAACCCCATTTTGACTTGACTGCCGTGATGTTTGCAGTCCACTGGTCACACGGTTACATTCATGTAATCTAAATATGAAATCTATCACACCTGCATGATTCTTGCTTTAATGGGTTTAACGTCCTGATAAAGGTTAGAGGCGACACTATGAACAGTGTATGTATATCTGAAGTCTACAACATTGATTAAAGACACCACACAACAAAGTGCAATTGTGACATTCTTTAATTGATGATCATTAACAAAAACATTTTTGCCCTAACAACTACATGAACAGTGTGACAGTACCCATCAGGTCCTAGGAGGCATTTCCCCGATTTAGACTGTTAATTTAATTTAACCATTCCAAGCTCAAGCATGCGCTACAGATCAAAAAGAATAAAACACATTATGTTGTGTTTTTAATAACAGGACTTTATTATTAAGGTGTGCTGTAGCATTCCCTGGTCACATCACTGTTTTGAGCTTTAGTAACTACTGAATACAAACTGACCTCACATCAGTATTATGTATACAAACCAGCAGCCTTTCAATGCATGGCTTATGTTTGAAGACGCACATAAAATGTGTCACAGAGGGAAGGTGAATAAAGCTGACAAGATTCATTTTGATCTACAGTGACATGTTTACAGTATAATCTCTAACACATATTGGTAAATGCCTTCCAGGACCAGTTCTGCCTTGACAAGGGTGACTTTCAACCTACTTAAGGGGCCTATGAAATCAGCTTTTATGTGTTCACATTTTTAAGTTGTTAGTCCAAAATCTTAAGTTTAAAAAATGCAAAAGCATGTTTACTCAAAATGCAATGTGATCTAGTTTGTCTTGTATGTTCTAGGTGTTATTAAATTATTTTGAACTACCTAATTATATCTTACATGGGGGAAAAAATGTTTTATCTGAGACAGTAAAATAACATTAACTCACTCGTGTGTAAATGAGAGCAAGAAGGCAGAATTTAATTGTTGAATTTAAGCCACAATATGAAGGCAAATATAAGACAAACAACTCGTATTTTTACACACACTAGCATTCACTCTGAACATACGTAAGCAGAGTACTATGTACACTTTGAATTTGTGTCTGTTGCAAACTACTTCAATGCCAGGTGTATTTAGCAGAAATTTCAATGATCTCCGAATCCAAAGTTTTCCTGTGTAGGGTTCCGTTTTTGAACTTAGATTTTGTGACTCCAACTGTGTTTTCAGTACTGCGGAAATCATAAGGCCCTACTGTAGCCCTTTATTATAAATTACGACACTAAAACACCAGCACCGCTTTTGGACCCGCTTCCCTCGCTGTCCCTGGAGGACGCCGCTGACTGGCCTTGTGCCTCTCCCTCGCCCTCTCCCACCAACCGGATGTTGTAGCGTTCCCTGTACTCTGTGAGTTCCCGTCCTTTCGTCTGCATCTGTGTGTTGATGGACTCGATAATTTTGGAGATCTGTGGGGACAGAAGGAAAGAGAGTGAGAGCTTTTTCACTAAATTAAATTTTAGATTCTTCCCTGAAGTTGTCTCTGGACTAATTTGTATGTTTTAAATGAATACATACTGAAAGAAAAGTGCTTGTTATTAGTGGGTTAAAAGGCTACATGTATGCAGCCAATAGACAAAAGTGTTTGCAAGTGAAATTTAAAAATAATTTCATTAGTACATTTGTTTTACTTTTCTCATCCATTACCTGTTCTTTGTTGTTTTCCAAGGCCGGTAGAACTTCTTTTACCGTTCTCTCCACCAACACTCCTCCTACTAGACGAAAGCATTTCCTCGAAGGATCCACATCTTTCAGCGTTTCAATTACTAAGCTGAATGGAGAAAACAAACATTAATAACTAAGAATTATTTAGTTGAGACATCTTGTTTTCTGGTGTGAAAACTGTAACTCAAAAATCAATTGGAGATTATGTTATATAGTGATTTTATTGTTTTTAACAGTCATTAAAATGAAGGAAAGGAAGAGAATTCAGTGCAGAGGTGGGAGCATCAGCTACCAACCTGTGCTCGTTGATCTCCATCTCCAACTCAGCAGCTTTAGAAGCCATACTGCGTTGTTCCTGCCGCATCCTCTGAAATGTTGCCACCACCTGTCACACAAAAACTAGAGTTATAATAATTCATGGATTCATGTACACATCACTTCAATGTTACAGCTGGTAAAAACAGAGCTAATTTGAACTATTTTTAAATTCTACCTTTATACACTACTGGATGGCTCAATCAATAAAAATACATAATTTTTTTTATATGTTGGTTATATTTTGTATCAGTTTAGCATCAGTAAACAGTAAATGCTGTCCAAATGTAGTGGAGTAGAAGTACCAAGTAAATGTAATTAATTACTTTCCACCACTGTTTTTTTATTGATAAGATATCTATATTTACAAAAGTAGCATTTCGGTTTCAGGAGTTTTGTTTTCAGAGTATTCAGTCACTTGAGAAAACGATCTGAATCCTTGCTGGTTTAAGACTTGTGTGTCTTCACATCAGTAAGACAGGGTTGGTGGTCTTCAGTGATAAAAATAGCTTCTCCCACTCCCATCCACCAAAACCATACCCACCCCATTACAGGCACATGCTGATTAAAATGCGCCTTAACCATATTTATCTGTCTGTGAGAAACATAAACAGGCAATAAACCGTTTTCAAATGCAAATAATATTTATGGCTTCACTGTGGTTGACTGGTGCAACGTTTTGTGGTGAGAAAGCAGAATGAGAACCGGGTGATGGCGATGGGGAAGCTAACGTTAGCGTAGCCACGCTGGGAGTCAGATAAGCGGGTTTAGCTCCACCTGACACGGCTGAACTACGACGGCAGTGACTGTGGCGACTTAAGCAGACCGAGATGGAGGTGAGGGTACCTGTTCGGCTGAAGGGCCGGACTGTTTTCCTCCGGCGCTGCTGCTAGATTTGCTACCCGTGCTGCTGCTGTTGGCTGCCATCTTGGAAGGGTGTTTCTGAGGAGGACCCCGGGCAGGATGTGTAGAGCTGGTTCATGCGATTGCCTGCGTGCAAATAGAGTCCCGCTTGTAAGGATATTTTCTTGCCTTTTTCCTCGATTGTGAAGACAGTCAGTATTTTGTTTTCTTATTTCGTTTCTTGTTTTATATTTTAGGTGGCTGGTAGGAGCACAAACAACTTGCTCTTGAAATAAGACGGAAGTCCACACAGTCAACTAGCAGCTCATTCATTCATCTTTATTACTATTCAGAGATGGGTTGTTTGGTTTTCATTATGTGTTTGTCATATTGGTGAAAAATATGACAAACACAAAAATTTCAACATCAGATTTCTGTTTTCTTTTATATATATTTAAAAGAAAACAGAAATCTGATGTTTAAATTTTTCAAAAATATCATGCAAAACAACCTCAAAGCCTTAAGGAATGTTTTTATTAGTCTGTATGTATGTCTGTAAGTCCCAGTCATCATTTTTCTTTCTTTCTATTTATTTTGCAATGTGTGCCTTATTAATAACATAAACATAAAATACATACAGCAGGTGGCAGTGATGTGCCTTAATGCTTTTCTAGCCACCGAACATTACAGAAGAAGTGTGAAGCCTAAGCCTTCCTGTTGCAGAGGACTGAACTGAACACTGACCCAAACGTCAATATGATACTAACACGGACTAAACAGGGGAGGTGACAAGCGGTCCGGGTTACCTCAGATCAATGTTCACGGTCAGGTGCATTTTGAGATCATCAGCCTGGAGACACAGGATCAGGCCGCAAAACAGGTATGTTTCTTATTCTGATATGGGAATATACTTGACAGCTATTAGCTAGCCAAGGGACAAGGAATGTATGATAAAAATCTGAATTTGGATTGTGTTATGTAAGTGATTTTGTACAGTTGAGTTTATATCTGTAAACAGAAAACACTGAGATGGAAATAGTTCACTGACACTAAAGAAGTGGTTTCGTTTTTGTTTCAAATGTTGCATTTAAATGACACTGACTTAAATGCCCTCATATCCTCACTGTGCTTGCAAAGCTGTACAATCTGATACAGTAAATATGTAACAGAAAGACTAGTGCAATTAATGCTAAACCATGGTTGACATGCTTCCTTGGCATGCAGCTTCTCTACACTTTATGATAACCTCTCCTCTGTGCAGGATGTCCACTGCACCTCACTCCCTGGCTGCAGTGTGTCAGGTGACGGCCACCCCGGATAAAGAGGCCAACTTCTCTGCCTGTAAACAGCTGGTGGAGGACGCCAAGGAGCGAGGGGCCAGCATGGTCTTCCTGCCTGAGGGCTTTGACTACATCGGGTCCAGTCGAGAGGAGACACTGTCACTGTCTGAGAGCCTGACAGGAGACACAATCTCACGATACACTCAGCTAGCCAGGTGCACAAACTGTTATTTCCAGGAACATTTTCAGATTTTGTAAAAGTGGATGTAATGGCAAGTGCTAGTGCACATGCATGTCGATGTATAGAAAACATTTATGATATAATTAGTCCATTTATAGCTGCCATGTGCGTCAAGTTTTAAAATGTATGTTTACAAAGCCATAATAGAGGAATCAGCAGATTTTTTGTTTATTTGTTCACCCACTGCATTCTGCTACTGTCGAGTGCTTGCTAGATTATATTGTATTTATTTTACTTAATCTGTTAAAGTTTGTCTGTGTTTTAGGTATTTTAATCATCTTTAAAAGCAGCATTATACCATAAAAAGTTTGTTCAGTTCTGCTTTCTGTACTGGAAGATGTGTTCAATAAGACTGATGGATAAATGCTGGTTAAACTACTAGAAAACAAAATATGTTTTCTGTACATGAGATTAAAAAAAAGCTTCAGACCTAAAAGTGTTTTGCCTGCAGGTCCTTGTTGGCTCTGTAACTTTTTAGCTTATATACAAAGAAATAAACTTTGTGTACAGCCGTAATTGAAACTGTGCAACCATCTTGTGCTCAGTAAGTATTTCACAAGTTTAAACAATGAATCAGTTTGCAGGTGGCCACATTTACAGGATAACTGAAAACTTAAGTGTCCTGCTCTTATAGTCAGGTCTTTATATTTAAGTAAAATGTAGTTACCTTGCCACAATTGGCTCTTGTTTAGGATTTCTACAACTTTTCTTCTTCCAGGAAGTTGCAGGTTTGGCTGTCTCTTGGAGGATTTCATGAACGAGGACATGAATGGGAGACTGACAGACGAATCTACAACAGCCACATCATAATTAATGATGAAGGTAGTTTCCATTTAACAATCTGTTTTCCACTCAATGATTCCTTTAACTACACACAAATAAACGCATGCAATACTCATTATTATTGACACATTGTTATTACACCCGCAGGTGACATTGTTTCAGTCTATAGGAAGTCCCATTTGTTTGACGTGGAACTGCCAGAAAAAGGTGTATCCCTCAAAGAAAGTGCCTTCACCGTCCCTGGACCCTCCCTCATGTCTCCAGTCCAAACTCCCATCGGCAAGGTGCCATTTTATCAGATAATAGCCATCACCTAATAGATAGGTAGATGATTTTTAAAATTTAGACTAAGAAAAAGGTAAAAATATTTGGTGGTCTTGGATCTACTTTGGCCTTCCCAACTGTAGCTTAACATAAGGATCTGTTCATATGTTTGTCTTGATTTTACTATTTTGTTGTTGTTGTTGTTGTTGCCGTAGGTTGGTTTGGGCATCTGCTATGATCTGAGATTCCCTGAGTTATCGCTCGCTCTGCAACGGCATGGGGCTGAGATCCTGACATACCCATCAGCCTTCACTGTAGCAACAGGAGCCGCTCACTGGGAGGTGGGATAGTCAGAATAACACAGCCAGAATTTCTATAAGATATAAATTTAAGCAAAACAAAGCAAAAAAAATGCAATAAACTGTATCTGTACCTGAAATATATTTATTCCCAGGTGTTACTCCGTGCACGGGCAATTGAGACCCAGTGCTTCGTAGTGGCGGCAGCACAGGTCGGTCGGCACCACGAGAAGCGCTCGTCGTACGGCCACGCCCTGGCGGTGGATCCCTGGGGCGAGGTGCTGGGTGACTGTGGAGGCGATAATCCAGGCATGATGCTGGTGGAGATCGACCTGGGAAAAGTCAGCAGCACTAGGAGAAACATGCCGGTCCAACAGCACCGCAGAGACACTGGCTTCTACCACAGTCTGGAGAAGACTTGACTACAAGAGACGTGGAAATGTTAAAAGACAATAGACTAAACAGGACGTGGTCTGTCAGTAATAGATTACAGAGGAGATGAGCTAAATAGGGTATTAAATTTGTGAAGTTGGATTTCAAACACATAACAGGTCTTCTCTTTGTGTCTCAGTTTGTTTAGGTTTCTGTCATGCTGAATCATGAGCACTTCAAATGCCGCCATTAATTATAGATCAAGAGGGAATCATTTTCAGCGTGTTTGATCAAAAACAGCAGACTGAGAGGGTGAAAGCATTAAATTACTGTGTGAAGAAACAAGCATACATTGTTGTCAGATGAAGCTTTTGTTGATTTTGAAAATTGAAAAAGAAAATTGGTCCACATTAATTTGTAAAGGCAATACTCTTACTGATCAATAGATGGCACTTTTGGCCAGTAAGAACTGGAGAAAATGTTTTGATACACAGTTTAATTCTGAAAAAGCTTATAGAATACATTCCTGTTCCAATATACGTTGATGAAGTGATATTGACGAGGTGTGTGAAAAATCCACTTGCAGTTTTTTGCAGTATTGTTTGAAATATTATTGTGCTGAAAGGTTTTGTCATGTTATAAACTCATAAATCTGAAAAGTATCTCTTGGTCTCTCTTCTTTTATCCAATACAATGAAACCATTCATTTTTTAAATGAATGAGATCTGAATGTATATATTTGATATGCAAAATGATAAAAGCAGGTTATGATAAAATTATATTATTATATAAAAATCAGTGCCTGGAAATGTGTAAAATGTTGAATTATGAACATACACTGAGTAGATATGTTAATGTGAACTGTGTTTATGAGAAAAGGTTTAAGTTTGAGGTTCAATTTTGTGGCGTTTGTATTTACAAACAAAAAACTACTGAGCGTCTTATTCTGTTCATGTTTAGATAAACAAAAAACTGTTTTGTCATCGTCATGTTTAAATAGA
This sequence comes from Seriola lalandi dorsalis, assembly GCF_002814215.2. Lineage (NCBI taxonomy): Eukaryota > Metazoa > Chordata > Actinopteri > Carangiformes > Carangidae > Seriola > Seriola lalandi. Next base: position 1,157,512 of record NW_019525532.1, on the reverse strand, counting down.
AAAGTGCTATCCACAACAACATTGGAAGCAATACTGTCTAAAATATCATTACAGGTTTTAGCACAAATATTTTCTTTTATTTAATAATAAAAGAGTAAAGAACCAAAAATAGTCCTTCAATCAAAAATGCTTTTACGTGCTGAAAAAGCACAAATAAACCCCATAAGGAAGAATCATGTCAGTCCACACTCATTTCTGAATGTCACACACCGACACACACGATTAGAGCTGCATTTAACAATTTTTTATCGGATTAATCTGTCCATGATTTTCTTGAATAATTGATTACCTGTTCAATTACTCAGAACTTTTCAGAACCACATCTCACAGTCTTCCTCAGTCTAAAAGCCAAAGATTTTCATTTTGCAGTAATATAAACCGGAGAAAAGCTGCAAACCCTCACATTTGAGGAAAGTGTTCATGCTAGATAAATATCTACAATGATTAATCGATCATCAAAATTATCGACCAATCGACCACTTGTTTCAGCACCACACAGGACCATGAAGTAACACTGGTTTTCATTTCTAGTGAGTGACTCCACTGTGTTTAATCCTGGCTGTTTGATTGCAGCAAGGAGGAGGAGGGGGGGGGGGGGATGACTTATTGATGAGATGTTCTCCTTTCTACCTGATTCTCTGTCACAGAGACTGAGGAAGAGCAGGAGGGGGCCGCTGCTGCTGCCGCTGCTGCTGCTGCTGCTGCTGGGATGGGAAACAGGAAGTGACCATCACTGACACAGGAATGGGACTGAAAACAGAAAACACCATCATGATGAGGAGAATGTCAAATCCACTCGTGTGGTAGGAAACTAAATCCTCCCTTCAACTCAGGAAAAGGATGAATTGTTGTGTCCGGGCTGGAATTGAGGCATCAGGAAGGTAACGTTGCTCTGCTTTTTCTTTTTTTCTTTTTTATCTTTTTTAATTTTTAATTCCCCCCCAATCACCCGTTAGGTCGGTTAACCTAGCTCTCTGCGCTGGAGAATGGAGATGTGTGTGTTTCACCATCCGACGCCATCCATCCTCTTATCGCTGTCAAATTTCGGGAAGTGTACAGGATGATTTCACGTCCCTGTCTCTGCCACGAACAGGTGCTAGCTAGCTTGTAGCTCAGTCTGCGTGAACTAGCTTGCGTGCACGTCTGAATACATTGATTTGAGGCTGTTTTTTTTTTTTTTTGGTTGTTTTTGTGGACCCAGGCCCTCGACTGCAGCTAAGAGAAACTGAGGCTGCAGGATCCGACAGCTGCACGCAAACAGTCCTCCCCGTGATGTGCTTTTTCCACGGGCATTTTCACCATGTAATGCAGATGTAACGTTAATGCGTGCACGGCTAGCTGCTGAGCCTGTGTGAGGGTTGCTGGAAAAACGGGATTTGTCTGTGCCATGCTGGCTGTGTCATGGTTGTTTTTCAGTATTAGTATCGAAAATCAAAGTCTTGTGCTTGTAATTGTGCAGGCTGCCTTCTTGTCATGTAAGGTTATCCGCTAATTGCAAGAATTTCCCTCATTTAATGTCATTTCCTAGGGTGTAACTCACTGTCAAAGAAACTGAAAGTTGGGTCATATATTAGCAATTATACTGGCATTTTTCTAGCATTGAAGTTTTGTTGTCTTAAAGCTCACTACATAACAGCTGTTTTTAGTCAGGTTTGTAAATAACTTGTGTTCCTTTCCATCATTATATAAGCCATTGACATTTATTTCTAAGTTTATTCAACGAATAATCAGTTGACAAACAGAAAATTATTAATTATTATTTGAAAATTAATGAATGAAATATCCTTAAGGCAAAGTGGCAAATATACATGGCCGATTAATCAATAATTAAAACAGTTGTTTGTTAAAGCTACAATGTTTTTTTTAAATAAAATGATTATGAAGATGTTTAGATGCCATATCTACTCACTCACTCAAATACTCACTTTTGCAAAGCAAGAATGAGCACATGCTTGATGAATGACTTAAACAATGAATTAAACAATTTAACAATTAGTAGTTAATAGTTAGTACTCGACTAATCTTGTCAGTACAACCAGAAAAGTCAAGGGAGGTCACGGGACTAACTACTGCACATGTCTCTAAAACTGCCTGCGATCATTAGATGGCCATTTTAATATTTATCTTATTCCATTTCACATAGTCCCAGTAACCAACCAAGACCAAAAAATAAGCTGTCCTTAACACTAACATTAGTGTTAATGTTAATCATAAACTTATGTTAATTTTTCGCCACTCTTTCCTTTTCTCTCTGTTCAGGTTTTCAATTGTATATTAATGATTTATGATCAGCCGTCTGTCCTGTTACAGCAGGATCAGACTCTGGTAGTTTTACTCTTTCCAGCCCAGTTTTTAGAGACGGGTCAAACCAAAGGCACTGCAGCGTTCTTTATTTAATTTGCTTTGGCTGTTGGTGTAATCAGCACCCCTGATTGTGTTATGTTTGGCTGAAGTGTTTGCTTCCATTGTGTTAAGCATGACCTTAAAGTTTCATTCACAGTCAGACAGTCGCAACATCTCATTTAAGTGTTTATCTCCCTCCCCTCAGGTCACATAGGACCCAGTCTGCAAGATCACCTACCGTTTATGTCTGATATTGTTCATCTGGATGTAGATGGTCATATTGCACAGACCAGCAAAGATAACTGATGTTTCTAAGTCTTGCTAAGTTACAGTCTTGTGGTCACTTCCTTATACATCTTAACTGAAAACATCAATCTGGTCTTTACATCTCCACAGTGAGATTTCTGTTTTAAAGTGATACCTGCTCTCACTAAATGATCAGTAGCACAGAATTACAGCAAATTACGATACTTAAATTAACTTGTAATGATGGATGTTCATTATTACAAAATTAAACGTACCAATTTTTTCTGGTAGATATTTTGTCTGGTATATTTGAATCAAATTCCTTTTTTATTCTAGGATGTATCTACTGCTGTCTCCCAATTAAATTAATATTCGCAGACTGGCGTAGGCTGGGTGAAATTAATAGCTGACAAAGCCTCGTTGATAGTGCACACACACACCCTGAAGGATTTCTTGAATGGCTGTATTTCTTTTATTTTCGCTGCAGGCCATAGCACATGTATTATTCATTTTTCAGCATTCATTTTGAAAAGAAAGAACCTCCTCTGTTTTCAGTCAGGCCCATTGTTTTTTATATGGTAGTATCTCCCGTTGAGACAGCCGCATAAGGACTGATAATGCAATTTACGTGATGTGCATTCCAGGTCTTCATCTATCTGTAAGACCCATGCAGAAAAAACATTTACTCCGGAGTTAATGAGGAGTTTTACTTTCTTTTCTTACATTACAAACTGAAAATCATTGTATTTTTTTAAACTGTTGGTTAGCTAAAACACATAATTTGTGATGGGCATTTGTTACGAGTCAGTGAAAAGCTATATAGAATAATTAAGAGATAATATATTTTATTAGTTAAATTTGGCGACTTGCTTTTATCCATAGAGTTTGCATGTTTTTCTCCTTAAACTGAATATGTGTGTATATTATTGATGACTGCACAGCTTCAGCAGTTTGTCAGTGTTGGTGATACTTGTGATCGGCTCCACATTGTTGACGTGTCGTTCATTGTGAGGAGTGAAAGCTCCCTGTTGTGTCGGAGCTTCTGCACCGTGGATGTTTTGCTACAAGGCGATCCATATATCGACCACCCGCTGCCTTTGAAGGATGTGTGTCAACTTATTTGCCCCGTCTACGGAGGAGGTGTGAGCCTGTCGGTTAGAGGGAGTGCAAAACGCTGAATCACATCCCAGCAACGGTCGCCTGGGCAACACCTCCATAGTGACCAGCAGGAGGAAGATAAGGCCCCTTGCTGCTCAACTAGTTGTGTAATATCAGCAGACCCTGCAACGTTTTTGTTCCCTAGCTGTTGATTATACTGCTGTTATCGACGGTCACACACACACTCCTCCCTCTCCTCCCTCTCTTCCGCTCAGCCACGTCTCCAAACTGCAAAATGAAATCTGAGTGGCTGCGTGGAAACTCCTAAATAATCAACAAACTCCAGTCTCCATGGCATAATTGCTGTTTTGATTTCTGTTGCAAACAAGAACGGGAAACATGAACAAGTACGCTGCAGACTGTCATAATTATGGCTATCAAATGTCACCAGCAGAGAGAAACAGGAGGAAAGATGACAAGTCTGATTAAAGCAGACCATCGTTAAGAGGCTCAGCAGCACAGTTCATTGATATCGGATCTGTCTGCCTGAAAAGATAATTACACACCTTTAACATGCATTTTTTTATTCTCACTCCATTTTGTCCTGGTTAACAGTGCAGCATGAATCAGCACTCCTGTTGTGCTGTTTTCTTAAAATCTCAGGATGATTAAAAAAGCTTGGTTTGAGTCCAAAAGAAGTTATGTTGGGGAATTAAGCAGAAAGCAGGTTTAAATTTCACTCCGATACGAAGTCAAATCACAACGACTCTGCATTTAACCGCACGTCAAAGCTCAATAAACAATGATGTCACATGAGCTCACCTAGAAGCTCTCTGCCTCAACACTGACTTTGCATACAAGCTGAATTGAATTTCCAGGCCACGCTGATTTGATATAGCTCAAAGGGAAGTCCTGTCTCATGGTGAATCAGTGTGATTGTTGGCGCAGGAAAAGTTTCTCTTTCCTCTTTTCCTCACAATAAAGAGTTTGTGCCCGGGAGGATTACTCTTCTTCAGTTACCCTGTTGGCGTTTGCCAAAGGCTTTTGTCCATGGCCAGCCTGTAGTTTCACTGTCATAACAATGTGTCAGGACTTATTAGGTAGAGGTGAATGACTCTCACTGCAACAAAACCTCTGAAGTAAAAGGTTTAGTAATGTTGCAACCCGCTTTTAAATGTAAAATAAAATAAGTCAAGACTGGAGTGGTCGATATTAGTCTATTTAAGATATGTGACTGTGTGATATGTGGGTCTGTACTGTGTTGCACTTCTGGCCATACACCTAGCGATTTCACAAACACACACTCGTTCTCCTCTTGCTGAAGTGTTCGCTTTTTATAATCTCTCTATTCACTGGGAAAAAAAGTGGTTTTATTTTCCTGACTGAAACTGTTTCTATAGAAGAAGTGAAATCCTCTCTCTTCCTAAATCAATTGTGCTGACTTTTGTTTTCCTTATTATTTTTTTTTTCACTTAAAAAGGCCACATCACACCACAGGGGAAAAAATGAAGAAAGAAAAAAAAAAAATTAAGATCAAGTAGGAAATTGAACCCACTAAGGTTGATATGGAGGGAGCTTAGAAATCCATTATGCTCAGGTCTTTTTTCACAGAGACACAGATGAATATGGAGTCAGCTATCAGACCGTAAAGGATTAGTGAAGATCAGTCAGGCTACAGCACTGGAGCACATTAAATGTCTTTCTTTATTACTTTGTGACTCATCGTATCTCTAGGCTGATATTCCTAAAAATATCTGCAGGTTATCTTTAATTTTTCCAGTGTCATTGGACTGTCATTGTGCTCGGCCTGGTGGAGGTCATTTTAGGCCAAAAATCTGCCACCGCCTGAGTCACGTTTGTGGTTACACGTTCTGTTGTAGTTTCCAAACTTTTCCACACGGTGGCAAAGTTTGAGAGCAAGTGATGAGCTTTGTGTCGATGCCGCTCTGCTGTGTTTGGTCCAGCAGCATTGTTATCATAATCATCCTCTCATTGTAGGGAGGACGTCCGTGTGTCGTTTTAATCCCCCAGTCTATAAATACACCACTTGGCCATGTGAACAGAAATGTTCTTTGTTCATTATGTTATCACTGCCAAATATCTTGATTTAAAATGTAGTAAGTTATTGTCTGAAGGAAACAAACAAGTAAAGTTCTAAAAAGGGAAAAAATGGGAAGCTCACTCCTAGCTACATGCAGTATTGCCAAAGTGCACAATCAGAGATATTTAAATAATTCAAAAAATAATTTAAATATTTTCAAATTTTATTCTGTTTGAAACATTAAATGTAACTTAAAAGCTTTTACAAAATTGCAGACGAACCCTGGTCACTAAGCCAAACAGTCCGGCCAGTTTTCAGCAAATAATCTGCAAACCTTAACTGCAACATTACTTCACCACAATGCCACAAACGCCATGATTCATTCCGTCATAGTACATTTCATTTCTGAATAATTTCCTGAGGTGATTCCAGGAAAGAAATATGTAAATGAAAATTACTAGAAAAGCTCAATTTAAACCCATGTATTCTTAAAGTATTAAGTCATTATTGGAAATGTTATTCTCCATATGTGCTGAATTTAATCCTTGCCTGTAGACATATTTCACATTTATGCTTGTGCACTGGCTGAAAGACTGTCCAGGTTACACCAGCAATTAATTGGAGTTAATTAATTGAAAGTATACCAATTCTACACCCTCCTATTTACCCTTAAATTAATACCTAATGACTACAGACCTGTAAAATAAAGCTTTACAAATAGATACGATATGGACGTAAGAATGAAAGAATGGAGGCTGTTTCTTAGCTGCAGTATTGACTTTCTGTCAGATGTGACCAAGAAACCAGAGCGAGTGTGAAAAATGATAATTTACAATGGATTTATTGATCGTCTAAAGTCTACAATCAGAGGTCAAATGAGTTCCCCCCCCCCCGACAGTCCACATTCATCTTACAGCTTGGAAATGTAGTTGACTGTTGTATGTCTGTCTTGTTATTTCTATAAATCAAAATAACACTTGCTCATGAAAAGAAATGAGAAGCAGATTGAAAATATATGTAGGATTTCTTTTTTCAAATATTGACCAAAGGCATTATTCTTTCGGAGCGTTGTATTGCACTGAAAGGTGAAAATGGCAGGCAAGGAAAAACGACAAATCTACACACATCAGAAACATAGAGGAAAGGTCAAATTCTCTGTGTCATATATATGAAAAGACTTTGTAAAGACTTTGTGGGCACTTCTCACTTACTATTGCTCCTTTGGTTTTCCAGTGCTTGTTGCTTCATCCTCCAAAAAAAACTGTCAGCTTGTACTGTTAGTTAAGCTTTACAACAAATTGGTTGTACTTTGGTTTTTGTTGTTTGTGTAAACTGTAAGCTGGTCTGAGGACTAGCTCCGGCGCCCGACTACGTCTGTTGTGTTGTTCAACTAATGACAGTTGATTTTCTGGACTATATCTGTTTGTGTGACTATAACCTCATCCATCACGGCCACACTGTGTACATCTGTGTTTGCTGTTTACCTGTGAGTCAGTATGCACGTTAACAACCTACCCTCCTCATCTCTGTACCCGATAGACTCGCGCCGCCTTGTAGACTCTATAATCTAGCCTCCTCACAACACGGTGTGTATATCTCCACCACTCCCCTCCTCCCTCCTTCCCTCCTTATCATCCAGGGCCCCGGCGTGTTGCTAAATGGAGTCGGAGCAGCTGTACCACAGAGGCTACTGCAGGAACAGCTACAACAGCATCGCCAGCGCCAGCAGCGACGAGGAGCTGCTGGATGGAGCTGGCGTCATCATGGACTTCCACACCACCGAGGACGACAACCTGCTGGATGGAGACGCTGCCTCCCCAGGTAGGGAGAACGGGATACCTCCACATACCTCACCTAGCAGTTTGATTGGTCCCAAATCCGGATCTCTTGAGCTTCCCTTCCTTGATCCAGGCTTGATGACCCCCCAGCCCTCACTCTCCAATCAGATAGGATCTTTGCTTGAAGTCTCGCTGATGCCTGCCATCATGCCCTGATCTTTCAGTTGCTGCGCTTCAAGTCCAAAATCGATTATCTTCTGGTTTCACGGTTGGCCAGACAAAGCTGACAAAGCAGGGAGCTGCTGCTCTGGTTGTGAATCACCTCACTGCTGATGTCAAGATGCATCAAGTGTGTGTCCCGTTGTGTGTGCTGCTGTCCTGTGACACAGTCGCTCTGCCATCTGCCCCTTCTTCATCTCCATCCACACCCATCAGCTGCTCTACATGCCACCTTGTCACACCCTTCAGACACCTGCTACCCAGCATCATTCAAGATGATCGTCCTGCTCCCATTTTGACCCACTGAGCCTCACAAATGGTTATAAACTATTGACTGATATTTAGGTTGAAAATGTATATATATGGCTATAGAGAGTCAAAATAACTAATTTGCTCATGAGAATATGTGACATATAATTTAAAAGGTAAACTTTTAGAAACTTAAATCTCACGATAAGAAGCTTTCAACTGCATCTTAGTCTTTATGAGTAAAGAGAATTGGCTCAGGAAATCAATAACTGAATGAGATTTTTTGTTCCTCCCAAAATCAATTTAAAAATAAATTGAGGATTGGATAAATAGAAATGGAAACGGAAAATTGTTTTCCCATTTTAAAGCTGTGCTGTTGAAATTTGTTAGTTCAGATGACATTAGATTTCTACAGGCATTCATTTACAGTTTTTTTAATCGCTCTATCTATGCATATTTATTGTTATTTAGAGATCTAATAACTAGACTAATTCACAGTATTCACTAATTGTACAATCGTATTAATCCCTCTTTGTATTTTCCATTTAAATATCAATTAATACGTTGTTTTATAACCATCTTCAAGGCTCTCAAAGGAAATCCAGTTTTTATTAATTATTTTAAGTTGTTTATTTTCACCTAGAGTCATTTGTTTTGTCGTCTTACTTGTCTTGTTGTAGTTGTTGTTCTGTCCATAACTTCATCTGTTCCTGTGCCAAACATTACTTGACATGGTTTCACAGTTTTGCCTGCTCCTCTTTCCTGTTTGCTCGTCTGTTTCTATCTTGACACCTTGACCCGATCACCTCTGTGATGTTGTTGTTTCCTGTATCCTGCAGTTTACTCTGTGGTCTCGCTACATCTTCTATGTGTGCTTTGACCTTTCGCACGTTATTCCTCCTCCTCTCTGTCTCCTGCCTTACGTAGATTATCCTGTCAGGCAGCAATAAAAGTTAGCTGGTAGTAACAATACAGACACGTGGCAGAGCCTGTGTTTTTTTGTTTTGTTTTCCTAAATGCGTCATCGACTGGCTAAATATAGAAGAGGTTAGGTGGGGCATGGTGCGCAAGTGAGACAGAGTGATTTTAGCTTATTAAAATAAACCAGTGATTTATGGTGCACTTTTAGAAGAGCAAGTTGTACCATTGTGCTTTCTGCTGAGTTAGATCATTAGCTCATTCCTTGTTAAGACTGCTGCCATGCTTCTGCTCGTTTGGCTGCCATGCTACATGAATACCTGCCATACCAGCGCTGTCACCTGTTTCTCATTCATTCAGCACCCTAGTTGCACCCAGTCTGGTATATCTGGTGTCCCTTCACCACCCGATCTGCTGCATCCTGTTTTGTTCTTTCTGGTTTGAGTAAATATGCTGATTCCTCTCTTGTTCCCCCATTTCTTCAGCTTTGACTTGCAGCTCATCAAACAGAAAACACACATGCTGAGGGTTGTGTTAGAGGTGTTGCCTGAACTTGGCTCCATAAACATGAATGGCTTGTATTTAATTTCAGTGCTTCCATACTGAAATTATTGCTGGTGTGACTTTGTGTGAAATCCCTACTATCTTTGAATGCAGATAGAGCGCTGAAGCTGGCAAACTAGTGTGTTTATGCTCGGGATAAAAACACTCTGTCCTGTACATACTCTGTCTCAAGTGTTGGCTGAGCAGAGAGGTTATTTTCTGTCTGTCTGAATTGGATAATTAGGATTAACCACCTTTTTATATGATTCAGTTTAATGTTTTAGGGTTGCTGACAGGGCTTATAATAAACATACAGTACACATAAAATACACATTTATTTAAAAGACTGTAATGAAAGTAAATTGCACCAGTTGCTTCAAGTTGCCTGATCGCAGCTGTTCCTGTTTTGTTCTGACAAGTCATGTGGACAAGTGTGAATTCTCACATGTTGTTGGAGCTTGAAGGAAAGTGAGGGGCTCACCAGAGTCTCGAGGATTTATCCTCCGGGAAGCTGTTGCAAATTATTTTTGCTGCTTTTGGGATTTGGCATTTTCTCTGCAGTCTTTATGAGTTTTGTATTTCGTCTTTGCCGAATCGCCGTATTAACAGAAGTATCAGATGTTGTGTTTATATACTGTATGTGTGTTTATGTAAGAGGGATTGGCTTACATTTCAGTGTCTCCAGTCTCTGCCTGGTGATTTGCCTCTTATTGTTTTACCGTGAAACTGGACCTCTGGGCAGTTAAACACAAAAGGTGAAAGCACACAGTAACCCTAACCTACCCACACTTCCACTGTCGTTCCTCCTGCAAATACAGAGAGAGCTGCAACAAGCAGATACACAACACATAAGTGATACTATTATACTGTGGAGATTTGTCTATTGTAATTTACTTCTGTATTGTGTCACCTACCTGTCTCATCAGTCTCGATTTGTGTGTGACATGTCGCCATGCTCTTACATTCCCATGAACCAGTTTGGCTGCCAGCCGGTGTGAACTAGTGTTTCAGGAAATCTCTGGATGAATGTCACTGCTTGAAGTTGTTGTGCTGCCTGCCGCTGCCTCCCTGTGCTATTTTTACGTAATGGTGAGGGGTGGGTTCACAGGAAAGCTTGTAAAGCCCTCCTCTCGGCTAAGTCTGCAGTGTGAGCAGGGGGCTGGCTCGCTCCACAGCCCCATGGAGATTTTTGCAGAAACTTTTGTTTGGCTTTGGAAAACTTTGGCTCTTGAACTGAAACGGATTTAGTCTTGTTTCTTTTAACTCACTGGATTACAGAAACTCTTAAGACTTTCTGTTTAAAACTCCATATTGTGGTTTTGTTGTTTTTAAGTCCTGACGGGGCTTGTTGAGGAGGGTGATAACAGACTATGGCTGACATCACCTGTGCCACTGTCTAGCGACGGGAGCCCTGCTAAAAGGTAAGGGGTCCTGGGGGTTTAACATATGACAGGCTGTTGTTCTATATATCAGGGTACCAGTGTTTAAGCGTGGGAACTACAAAGGATGTGGAAGGACATGACTTTGTTTCATTGTTTCATATAATAACACATGATTATACCAAGTTTACAAAACACCTTCTGCCTTGAAATACAGTAACTCTGTGACCCCGTTTGGATTTTACCCATGTAATCCGGTTCTGAATCATGTAATGGATGTAAAGTAAGCGGCGTTCCTCTGTGCAAGTCGGTAAATTCTCTCTTGCAATATGTTACATATACTATGAGATGTCCAGATGATATCTCACATGTTGTGGTTTCATATCCTCCTTGAAGAGTCAACACGAGAACGGAAGATTGAGCAACTGCTATGTGTCTGATGTTGGAGCCAGTTTTTGCTCACTCTTTCTTGCTGCAGTTCATTTTCTCTTTGCATACTGCAGACAAGGCAATAGCTTCAGTGGAATATATTTAAAAATCACCAAAGTTTACAAGGCAAATTAGCAAATAACTCCCATGGGCAGATATTATTTCTTGTTTTTTGCAGTCACAAAGCTTTCTTTCATTTCATTTGAAGTGATGATGGGTTGAATCGGAAAAATACTGCTGTAGATGAGTTTATCCTTTATCCTTCAGGGCTGCAACTACAGATTCGCAGATCTGCTTTTTGTCATTCCTGATGTCAATTCCTACTTATACGGATATAATTGCTCTCTTCTCTCTTCTGAAATCTTAATACCTCATTGCATTGAGCTCATTGAGATCATATTTACTACAAATGAGCTCAGCAGTAAGGTAACATCAGGCCAGGGGTTACTATGGCAATAACAGTGGCCCGCCATGACTGAATGAATGTAATTTTAGAATGACATTGGCAAAGAAATTATATTTAATATGGTTTGGTCACATCTGGCTGATACCTGATTTGCTTAATAAGATGCACATTGGCCTTAAGGCTGATCCAGTGTATGGCATTGGTGCACCTTTACCTGCAACTAATATGTCATGAGGAAATCTTTGTAAATATTTGTGTTTTGTTCGTATTTGTGGGAAACAGGACGCAGAGCAAAGCGATGCATAGCTGAGACAGGAGGCTGTTTTTTCAGAGGGAAGAATGCAGATGTTTCAGTAGAGTTGAAATGAACATCAGTGCTCGAGCTTGTTGTTTTCATGTAGCACACAAGCAGAAAAAGAAAACCCCTGTTTAATGAAGGGCAGAAGTGATGAGAGATTTCACTCAATGGAGGTGAAAACATCAACAATCTCCTCCACCCCAAGTTCTCACACAATGCACTTTGTCGCCGTAAAACATTCATTGAGTTTGTTTAGCTGGTGATTTTACATGCTATAGCTGATGATGGTAATAATGGTGGTAGTTAGCTAGCTAACTTTAGGAGGTTTAGCATATGTAACATCATGTGTTAAAGCTTCTATGAGAGAAACAGGAGCCATCTCACAGGAAATAAACTGTGTTTCCTGCACCACAACCTGCTGCTGTTGAAATGGAAGTACTGAGCTGTATTGGATGCCTACAATATTAGTTAATTGTTTTAATCTATTCAGAAGTTCAGTTCGGTTTATAAGAAATGCTGCTAGGATCTCCCTGATGTTTTCTTTTCAAAATAAAATGTTGGAATTTGCCCCAAATATAACCTATTGATCTCCTTGATTACTAATTATCGGCATCTGCATTGGCCCTTTAAAACTATATTTGTCCACCCCTACTTGAAAATGCTTGATTTGTCCAATCAACAGTCTAAAACCAAAGGTATTCAATTCACTGTTTCATATGGGAAAGAAAAGAAAGAAACATTCACATTTGAGAGGCAGAAAACAGCAGGTTGCTTTTGGCTTTTTTCTTAAAATTGTTGCCAAATAATGTTGAGCAATTTTACAGTTCTTTTATAGTCATGCACCTCACAGTGTAGCACAACTGTCATCAAGCTCCTCAGCCATGAAAACTCCCATTTATCCTCCATACTGTCACTCCCCCTGCACTTGTTCAGAATGGAATATTCCACCTCACCTCCCTCCCTCCCTCCCTCTCTCACACACACACACACACACACACACATACACACACATACACACACAAATACACACACACACACATATACACACACATACACACACACACACACACACACACACACACAAACACACACCCCTGTGACCCGGCACCATGGTCTGTCCCATACAGGCAGGGCCCACTGATCTCCCCTAGCAACCAAGCAGGCAGGGCTGACCGGCCTGGTGTGATCGCCTTTCCGTGTGCGCGTGCGTGTGTGTGAGAGAGAGAGAGATGACATCAGCAGCTCTAGCAGTCAGCTGCTGCAGTGGAGAGGGAGCGAGAAAGAAAAGGGAGGGGGAGGGAAAGAGGACTGTGCACTCACACTCACACACACACATTCTTCCGCTCAAACACACACACACACACACATACTCACTCTCTCACTCAGTCACTCACACACACACACACACAGCCCCGCTTGTCTTCCTCCGGTAAACATGGCAGCGGCAGCAGCGTCCGACACACACACAGCGAGCAGTGCGTAGTGAAGCGTAGCTTAGCTTAGCTCCGTCTCGGCTGTCAACATGGAGGAGGAGGACGCGGCGGCCGACCCCTATTTGCCCTACGACGGGGGAGGGGACACCATCCCCCTGCAGGAGATCCCTAAAAAAGGTACGCCACATCCCCTCTTCTCTCTCTCTCTCTCTCCCCCTTCCCTCCAATTCCCCCTCGTGATGACAGAGGCCGTCCTCCTCCCTTTTGCACACTGAGTCCATGCCTCCATATGGCAGGCAGACACGGTGCAGGTTGAGCCAACGCTGCCTCCTCTGCTGCTGGTGAGGCATGGAAACCGGAGAGCCTGTATGGATTAGGAGCTGCCATTGCTAATGACAACGCTGATTGTTCTGTGGCAGCAAAACAGCTAGCTGTGTAGCTTATTTCATCATTCACCTCTCTGTGGATGATTAACCAGCAGTGTGTGTGTGTGTGTGTGTGTGTGTGTGTGCACGTCACACAGAGATAAAAGATAAAGGAAAGGCCTGATTTAGTTTGAAGGCTCGTGCTTGGGCCTTTTTAAGCAGCAGCAACTAAAGAGACCGTCATGGGCATCCATTTTAATGTCCTCACAGAAACACATGCACAGGCTGTGGCTGCCACATATGTGGATGCTCATGGACCTAGGCTGTGTTGTCTGAGCAACCTTTCTGCAGTGTGAGGACACCTGTTGGCCAGATTCAGCACGTCAGCTCATGTCACACATAACAGTGCAGTCAGATTATGACAAATGACCGTTTTTTTTTTTTTGTTCTTTCTATCTAACAAATTTGAGTTCTGTATGCTTGTTTGTCTTTCTTGTGTGGCCTTCAGGGAGTTTTTCCCTTCAGTTGTGTGCAGTTGGTTCCTCCAGGCCTTGTTAGATTTTTATGGTGAGTGAGCAGAGACAAAAGGCCCCTAGTGAGTAGGACACAACCACTGCTGCGTACATCCACTTTGGACAACAGCCTCTGCCTGCAGACATCTAAGCTTTTTCCTCTGTCTTCAGTACAATGTGTGGTCCTCTCACAGCTTTTGAATGAAATGGGATTTTTTTTCTGTCTTCTACGTGACCACATTTTATAACACATTCATCTCTCTCTTTCTATTCCGACTCTTTTTAGCTTTACCCACGTATCTTCTGCCAGTTTTCTATGTCATGGTCATGTTTGAACAGGACCTGCAATCCAGACACTTAGCCACGATTCTTCTATAATAAGTGGTGAAAGAAAGCGTATAGTGTGTATACTATTATATTGAAAAAAAAAAAAAGGTCAGTCACCTTAAACACTGTGACCTTGTTTCAATTACCAAAACCAGCCTGTCGCATGTAAACACACAGAGGAGAGTTGTGTAAAAGGGTCTTTTGAGTCCACAGGCTTTTCAGACTTTGATCAGTTATCCATTAGCCTTTCCTGTGACTCCGGGGATTCCTCCAGTCTGGTCATCAGGCTGGCATCGGTCAACAACAGGGCTCTTCAGGCTATAAGGAGGTTGTCAGGGTCAGTTTATGATGCTGATCACATGACGGCTGAGCAGACTAACCCTATTCCAACCCCGCTGACCCACAGTTTTCCAGCCAGCTGCTTCTAAACCTCGCTGATCTGATTTACTTAACAGTAGTATAGTAGGCCTAATACTCAGGGATGCGGGAGTGGTTGGAAGAAGCAGTTGACTGATGGTCGCTTCTCATCTCATTGCTCACAGTTACACAGGAAGGCCATGTCAAAAGCTTTTCATTTAGAGAAGTGGTATTATTGACAGTCAGCTTGTGGTGTTATTGACAGTTAGCATGCCTGTGTGTGCGCTGATGTGGCTTTTTGCCCGTGATGTAGTCTGAACAGAATCGCAGTGTCACTGTACTAATGCACAGGAGAAAGACAGCCTTATTTTTATGTGTGTGTGTGTGTGTGTGTGAGTGTGTGTCCTTTGTCTGCGTGCCTGCTGAACCACTGGGGTGCGATGCTGGCGACATGCTCGCATGCAATCGCCTTCGGTTTCTGTTTTCCGTGGCATCACCCTCGCTTGGCTCCGCGCTCTTGCCTTGGCTGACGGTGGACAGCAGTGCAGCGTCATCAGGAGGGGCCTGTCTGGTTTCTCATCAGTCAAATCCTCGGCTTTCTTAGTGGAAGCTGAAAATGTTCCCCTCTAAATGATCCACATCCTTTCTGTACAGTGTAGAGCAGCAGTCTCATCTTTCTGCTCTCTTGTCGTCAGTGACGTACATTTCACCTGCATGTAGGTCCTTCAGGTGTAGATTTATTGAAAGATTACATATTTGCAGTCAGTTTCTACCACAAAGATTTTTTCATATATTTTCTTCTAATTTAGATTTTGTTTAGTTTTATAAACATTTGCAACTAGTGAGTGGTAGTTGGAAAGTTGCTCACTAATATTTAAGCATGGATTTTTGAATGAATGAATGAAATCTTTATTGCCCATTACACACATAAAGGTTCACCAAGATGGAGTCCAAAGTCATTATCATCACTACCACATACAATAGGTGGTTTGAAAGGCCTATTAAAAAAATCAATATAAAATGCAGTGTCCCCAATTCATATCAATCCCTGTATAAACATTCTGGCTCTCCTCATCTTGGCTCTGGGCATCAGAAACTAGCTGTGCTCTGAACTGAAGATATAGTGACGGGAACAGGCTGTACAGTCCTTTCGGAGCAAGATTCATTATAGCAATGCGGCTCTGACAGCGTAAGAAACTTCTCCAGCATAGTTTCACATCACGTTCTGATCTCTGGAAAGACGTCTTACAAGGAGAGAAACCCTCACTGACTAAGTCCATCTCTTCCATCCTACACTGTGCGTACCTATGCAGCAAGCTGAACACTCCACCAATTAAAGGTTAAAGACAAGAATTGTATTGAAAAAACGAATAAAACAAGAAAACTGGACTCACAAGTGCTGTCAAAATAGTTTAATTGTCCCTGATACCAGGAACAAAGCAAAGTATCACTGGCGAAAACATTAAGCTCCTATAGAAAATTATACATTTTCATAGAGAGAACAAGAGTAAAGTAGTGAGTAAAAATAGCTTACAACTACAGAACTTACCTAGAAAGCTATATTTGCAACACATTAGCCCCTGACAGGTAGTATAATGGCTAGCTTGGTCAGCATTAAAAATAAATGGAATATCTCAAATTACAATCTGAATTCAAAAGCTACAAGAAAAGGAGAATTCATGGATAATTATCCAACGCGGATTACAAGTTCTGGCAAAATGGTAAATGCAACAGTGAGTATGCTAACTAAATAAGTATCCTAGTTTTGTCATTTGTGTTACTCTGCTGAACTCCAGTTAGGTTTTGCAGAACCTAGAAAAAGAGGTAATCCAGGTTTGTGGAACCAGGATATGGTGCTTACATGTGCAAAATATAACTGGGGCCAGAACTGAATGAAGCGCGTTTCAAAGAAATTAGCCGGATAATGTAAGAACCAAAAAATAATCACCAAAATTCCCTTTAAATCAGATGGTGTTATAAAGTCACACTACCCACTAGAACAACAGTTTTTTTGTTGTTTTTGACAGGTCTATAAAGTTTTTTCTCAGTCCTTTGGAAAAAAAAAACAAAAAACAAACCTCCATATCAAACTGCTACTGTCATTGAGTCAAAAACTGAGTCATCACCGTCCCACCGGCCCTGTACTCAAACACACATAACACCATCCGTCCCAACAGTCCAGACTGCGGCTGTCACTGAAATCAAAATGGAGAAAGATAGTATCGGTCTCCCTGCCAAGCCTCATACTCTTACTGCTGCTGACTCCACAACAACAACAACAGTAGAAGCTTACTCCCCGTTTCCTTCCTCCTAACTGGGGCGGACATGTATCGGCTGGTCAGATGAAAGCTGTACTTGACCGTTTTGTCTCTGCTTCTTACATGAGATTCCCACCAAAGGGTTTCGACTTGTTTCTCCTCTCCCACATCCCAGAAAACATCAAAGGGAGTGATATGAGCTAATAAGCTGCACTTTCAAAGACGCTGTCACGGCCCACATTCATAATGCGAGATGTCTTTGGGAAACCGGCTTTATCCGCTGCTTATGTCTCAGTTCGGGGGGGTGGAAAAATTTTGCAAGTGTGAAAAACCTTTATTCTAAATTGAGATGTAGGTGATTTGATACAAAGCAGCTTCTAATTTACACTCCTTATAATCTTTCCCTTCTGTTTTTCTGGCGCATTGGGCTCCATAGCCCATTTTCTACATAGTAATAACATGGTAATGGTGCAGCAGTTGCAGTAATGAAAAGGATTCAGATGTGTACGACCATGTTAGGGGTTTTTTTTATCTTTAATGTTGATCACAAAGAGTTAACAGCTATGAGCAGTTGTAGTTATGCTCAGGAGATTAAAAACATAAAGGAAAAAAAATGTATCGTGGATGTTCAGAAGGCTGCAAGGTTTTCTGGGCTTAGCGTTAAGCACGGTGTGTCATTCAGTTGGTATTGGTCTCGCCCACATTTCTGTGTTCACACCTTTTATCTTTAGCAACATGAAAGCCACAAAGTCAAAGCAGTGCTAAGGCACTTTTGTTTCATATTATTACAGATCGCACTATATAGAAAATGACCAGCAGAGAGGCAAATAAACATTATGTGGAGTAGAAAAAGTAGAAAACTAACTCTAATTTATTGGTTCTTTTTTTCTTTCTTACTCTGAGTTCATCAGGTAAAATAGTGTTCTAACTTTGTGATCTGTCAAACTCTAACTGAAGGGGTTTTCTACCCTCAGTAAGATCCTCTGTTTCCAACAGTTGCTTGTTGAGCAGCACCAATATGTGACAGACTGCATGGAACTGAATGAAAAGAAAAAGAAAAGCATGGATGAACCAAAGGATGCATGTCATAGTGGTGCAAATGACTGAAACTAAACGTATAACAGTGTTTATGTGGCGTCATCTCAATGCTACGGTCTGATGTCTGAAGGAAAAATAAATAATTACCTATGGCTCCAGAAACTACCATCTCTGATTCAGGCAACCAAGCTCGTATTGCATCCTGTTTTCTATCCAAGATTCTGAAGTCACCGTTGTTTAAAATCACAGAGCCGCATCTGTTTTTCTCACTGCCATTGGCTGAATTTCTCACTTAGTAACAGTGATATAACATTCAGCAGTGCTGCGCAAATCAAACAGAAACGGTTGGTAAGATAATACTTTTTTTTTTTTTTTTTTTTTTTGCTGTTAACTTTCCCTTAAAGACACAGTGAAATACAAACTGCATTTTTCTGGCTCTTATCTTTTGTCTCTGTGGTTAATTTTCCTGTTATGTCTCGGTGTGCTCTTGAAATGATCACCTGCCTATTCGTTTCCATTTTCAGGAAGAAATAGATCATGTTACAAAAGCTAAAGATGCTCTAACTCCCTTTTCGCTTGGACTTATAATACCACAGTTTCTTTGAATTTAATGTTTTTAGCCGCAGTCACAGTAGCAGTACGTGTACTCTTTTTGTTTAATTTTGAAGCGTCAGATTTAACCCTGTTGTTAATGATAACAAACACGGTAATTACTCCCGTTAATCTGAAATTAGTGAATGTACACAGACAGGAGAAACAAGTTGTACTTGAGATGTGTCACATAACCATTTGGAGCAGTAGCAAATAGTTTCCTTTTGGTTCCTTTGAGCACTTGAGCAGAGGCTTTAACTGTTGCTCTGTGTCTCTCTTTTGTCGTTGTTACACACAGTGCCGCTTTTGTGTCGCAGATGAAGAAGTCTCACATATTTGTGTCATCACACGTAGGAAGCTGAGGCTCAGATTCTCGAACAATTTCACATTGGAGGACGGATTGTCCCTAATTTTATCAAACACACTTTGTGCCAGATTAAACGTGACCGTGCATTTTAAAGTTGATGAAAAAGGTCTGTTATACTTGAAATTGGGGATTGAAGACTATGAAGATGTTTAATTATCCCATTGTTGATTCAGAACTACAGTATGTTATTACATGTTATCGTCATACAGCCGCATCAAAACCATTCCTCTCTCCGTTGTAGTCAGTGTGTTTGCATGTGTGTGCAGATGTGTGCAGATGTTAGTCAGCCAGTATTTTATGCTGTCCCCTCTCATATTGTATCCAGCCAGAACAGATCAGACGAATTATGTTCATAAGTCTTGTTGTTATGAGCAAAGTCACTGTCCTGATCTATTTAAAGGCATTGGACAATGTTTGCTTTATTTTTGTTTAATCATTAATATGTGCCGTGACTAATCCTAATCATGTTGAAGTCATTGAGAACTGACTGTACATGGTTGTTGGGCCTATAGGCAATCCCATTGTTCTGCAGCCTGCAGGAGGCCGACAACATCAGACCAGCACTAATGAGACTGCCAGACATCCAAGCTAAGGCGCCACAACAAAGCATCTGCTAAACGATTTAAATATAATTAAAACATCATTTACTTGCATTTTGAGATGTCACAGGTCTGGTTTGTACAGAAAGAGCTTTTAGTAGAGGTTGCTGATTGACTTTTTGAAAGCTTAGACTTTCAAAAAGTAAAATACAAAAGACCATCTGCATATACGCACACATCCACCCACACATAGTGAGCTGCATCTCAGACCAGCAGGGAGCTCCGACTGTACAAAGTATGGATAAAAGATTTCCTCCAGGTGTTTCAGCACTGTTTGCCCGTTCAAATGTTTCAACAGTGCACATAAGCCTCCACTACCTTCGGTTCCAGATGGGATGATGAACTAAATGCCTTACGGGTTTTTCTCAGCGGGGCTGAGCAGTGTTTCTGATGGGGATGTAGCTCTGATGTGCAGCCAGCAGCAGCCAGTGCAGTGATGGATCTTTCTGTTTCTCAGGACCATTTGTAACGGTCACATGTACAGCAGAGCAGCACAGCCAAAATAACCGCATCACAATCTTTTCTTATTTTTTAAATCTTAACACGCTTGCATATAATATATATATTATATATATATATATGTATATATATATATATATATATATATGTATTCTGCTTGTATATGGTTTATCATACTGAATATTGTTTAATTAAAGGCTTTCTGTCTGTTTCTCCTGCTCAGGGTCTAACTACGCCATGTCTAACGGGGGCGGGGTCGCCAGCAGCACCACACACCTGTTGGACTTCCTAGAGGAGCCCATCCCTGGTGTGGGGACCTACGACGACTTCCACACCATCGATTGGGTGCGCGAGAAATGCAAGGACCGCGAGAGACACAGGAAGGTGAGGACTCCTTAAATCCTCCATAGGCTTCAAACAAACTTTTCATATGACTTTTCGTCAGACTAAAGGTAGTAGGGTTTGTACCTGTTTTGATTGGCTGTCATATCCTCCTCCTGCCTCCCCAGTTTCTCTCCCACAGTTTTATGTCTTTTGCGTCTTGTCTTTTTAATCCAGATGAAATCAATCATTATAAAAGGAATAACGGAGCTCTGATATATTCACGTTGTTGTTTTACACCTTCACACACCTGTCCAATTAGAAAGGAGTTTCCAGATGCTGTTAGACACGGACACACTTTGTTTGAAGCATGTCACAGAGTCTGCTTATATGTGCTTTGTAACTAAGATGTTTAAATTAACACTAAGCAGTCAGAGGTATGTTTGTGGCTTGGCCCGTTTCCAGTTCATAAAGATCTCACGTTAGCTGGTGTCAGCAAAAAAATCCTCCGCTGCACAGGAAGTGATGTGTCGCACATTTCCTGCAGCAGCAGCAGAAGTTTGTTTGGATCGTACAAAAGAAGAACTGGGTAGTTAGGATCAGCAATTTTAGGCTCGAAGGCTTAACAGCGGCTCCATCAGCCCAACATACATACAAAAACAAAACTTGATCCTCGGAAAATCGAGGTAAAAGAATGTAATATCAAATATTTGAGGCAACTATTTTTATTGTAGAAATGTAGAGTGACAAGAAATAAATTCCAAGACCAAGGTCAAGAATGAACTCGACAGTGTAGAAATGTAATTGTGCAGATGTCATGAATGAACCAGAATGAATGGACACACACAATAAACTGTCGTCTTCCTCGCCCACAACTCGTCACTGATTCACCTGTCTCTGTCAACACGTCTATCCAAATATTGACTCAATTTTCCTGCCCTTTAGTGCAGCTGTCCCGGAAATGATAACTCTGAGAATTTGATTGGTATTTGAATACTTGGTCAAACATTGGTTTTATAACCTGGTCTTATCCTGCCTTACAGCAAACATCAGTTTTATTGAAGCAACAGTGGAAATCATGCCGCAAGAGCAGATCACTGAATGACTTATCATTGGTATTTTCAGACCTTTGGCATCACTGCCAGTAAAAGATCTACCTTCTTATGATTTTTTTTTTTTTCTCTGTGTTTTCAGATAAACAGTAAGAAAAAGGAGTCGGCATGGGAGTTCACAAAGAGCCTGTACGATGCCTGGTCAGGGTGGCTGGTGGTGACGTTAACCGGCCTGGCCTCAGGTAACACACATTGGCACATGCTGTACAAGCACGCACACTCACAGCTGTTGTCTCCTCTGCTGGTAACTCTCACATGCTTCGCCTCAGGCAGCCCACGCTCAGTCTTCTGTCTCTTCTGTCTTTTGCTCTCTTTTACCCATTTCTCATAAGCACACTTTCTTCACCAGAACCAGAGTTCAGTCCTCTGATCCACACATTATTTATGTTTTTACGACTACCAAGAGAAAGAAAACCGACCAGCCTTTGTACCACCCTAGTCAAAGTTGTGCCTTTTTGAAGCTTCTCTAAGTTACAAAGGAAGAGAAATAAGAAATGGGTTCATTGTGTTCCCCTGCTTTAATCCAGATAAAAAGGTCTGATGTATGGACTGACATTTTTCTGCCTAAATGAGCCTGTAACACAGCTGATAAAGGCTCATCTGACCTGCAACACGTTGGCCTTGAATATGTAATTAAAGTATTTAATTTAATTCAGACCATCATTGACTTTTAATATATAGTTATAATATTTATTCTGAGAAGTGTCCGCCATATGATGTGGATCTTCCTTGTATATATTAACATCCCTGTAGTGATTTGTTTACAAAACCTTCCATTTTGCATTGATGTAGGTAAATATTTAGGGAGTGTGACCGTAGGTGTCCCTGTTGTTTGGCTATCAGGAAAAGCACTTCATTTTTAGAGAAGGATGCAAATGAAAGGGCAGCCTGATCGCAGATTCATCAGGACTCATTTTGTATTTTCCTTTGGTACGGTGACATTGATAGCAGGCAATTAGCAAGCTAACAGCCACCAAACACTTTTTTCCTTTTTTCTCTTTTTCTACCTCCTCTCACCTCCCTGCCATCACCTCTTTGCCCCCTCTTTTCCTTCCTCCTCTTCTTCCTCCTGCCAGGTGCTTTGGCTGGCCTTATTGACATTGCTGCTGATTGGATGAACGACCTGAAGGAGGGCGTGTGTCTGAGCGCCATGTGGTTCAACCACGAGCAGTGCTGCTGGACGTCCAATGAGACCACCTTCGCTGAGCGGGACAAGTGTCCCCAGTGGAAGAGCTGGGCTGAGCTAATACTGGGGCAGGCTGAGGTAGACTAACACAGGCACACGAGAGGCCCGTCAGTCACTGCAGCAACATTATTCTGTTGCTCAATAATGTTTTAATTTATTACATCAACGTCAGAGAGAAGAGAGGTTTTTATTTTCCCTTCCTCTATACGTATATTCTGTTATATTTTAGTAACAAGCCTCCCTCTTTTCTGATCTGCTACTGTTCTAATGTGTTATTGATGATGTTTGCCGTCAGTTCAGACTCAGTAACCCCAATAACTTTTCCCTCATTACCTGAATGCAGCAGAAGTTACAGTGACAAAGGGAGGAGGGGGAGCTTCGTTTTAGTAAAGAAAGATTTGTTTAGAGATAATTGCACAGCACACATGCATGCTCGCCAATGCTCTCACACATCCAGACTATATGTTATACTGTATGATATTTGGTGCTGGTGAGTTTCAGGTTGTTTATTCTTTTACTTCACCTTCTCCCGTCTTTCTCGCCTCACTTCAGGGTCCCGGCTCGTACATCATGAACTACTTCATGTACATCTACTGGGCTCTGTCCTTCGCCTTCCTGGCTGTCTGTCTGGTAAAGGTGTTTGCTCCCTACGCCTGCGGCTCAGGGATCCCTGAGGTGAGGAAAATTGTGCTCTCACAAAAGTACAGTTGAAACTCGCGAGCAGCTGCATGTACAGTCCATTCGGAAACCTCTCCTTGGTAATGCATTGAAGTTATTGTGGGAAACTCCGTCAACCGAGACGTAAGGATTGACTTTAGTGTCATTTTTCCCAACAGGAAGTTTTGAACTTATACTCATTTGGTAAAAGATTGGCCAATATTTGCCACTAAACTAATAAGGCTAGTCGGCAATCTCTTTTTGTGTGTCTCTCTTTCTCTTTCAGAGTAAGAAAAGTAGCTTGTGTGGGATTTCTGTAGACTATTGATGTTTTGTTTTATGCCTCGGTTCTTTCATCGATTTGCTGTGGGTGTCAGAACCTACGAGCTGCACATGAAATCTCTGCAGCTGCCCCTGACTCTCCATGACAGTGATCTAATTGGTTATGTGCACTTTTTGGGATCCACCCAGCGTGCTTTCATGCTCGTGGGTTTCCCTTTAACGCCCTAGAAGTGGCTTAAAATTGTTAATTCACTGGGCAGCAGGGGGACGGGACAGGTTCGACCGCACTGTGAAAAAGCCACTTTGAGGTTAGAGCTCTGAGGTTTCAAAATAAATGTTTCCTTTTTGTTGCCGTGGGAACAAGAAAACTAGAACTGCGTTGCCGGGGAAATTGTGTGGTAGTCAGTGACTTTGAAACTGTTGACAGGAAGAGAATAAATGAGAGGATCAGACAGAGATGCAACTGAAGAAAAACCTGAGTGAATTTGCTCAAAGAGATTGAAGAAGCGAAATTGAAAATATGCTGGTTCTGTCCCTGATGTGACTCCAGCCTGGAAATTGTTGCATGTCATTGTCCTCCTCTCTCTTTCGCCCCATTTCCTGTCAGCTCTCTACTCACTTTTTAGTAAAAGAATAACTACATCGATAATTGTTTGAGTCATTTAATAATCAAAAATGCAGTTTTTGTTTTTTACATCATAGTAAATTGAATATCTTTGCGGTTTGAACCGTGGTTTTGTTACAGTGCGAGGGTGGGACGTATGATGTCATCTCTCTCTTTATTTTAATTAATTCTTAATTACTGACGTTCACTGTTTCTATGCACTTCTTAGAATGTGTGAAGTAGAGCTGCGATAGTTCTAGCTCTTATATAAGAGCAAAGGCAAAGGATAATGAAAATAAAGATGCCATGAAGGTGTTTCTACCCTTTGTGACCTCCATGGGAATCACACCCTGAACTATGCTGCATGTATCCTTGTAGCTCGACTTCATTTTAATCTTCTTTCTCTCTACCCACCCTTTTCCCTGCAGATCAAGACCATCCTGAGTGGGTTTATCATCCGGGGCTACCTGGGCAAGTGGACGCTGATGATCAAGACCATTACTCTAGTGCTGGCTGTGGCGTCCGGCCTCAGCCTGGGGAAGGAAGGTCCCCTGGTCCATGTGGCCTGCTGCTGTGGGAACATCTTCTCCTACCTCTTCCCCAAGTACAGCAAGAACGAGGCCAAGAAACGAGAGGTGAGAGAGAAGAGGTGGTGGCTGTTATGATATTTGACCATTTAAATATAGGTGTTTTGTGACCACATTTAAGAAGCCATCATGTCAGCTGAGGTGCGTTTGTTTTGTCCTCTCAGGTTCTCTCTGCTGCGTCGGCGGCTGGGGTGTCTGTGGCTTTTGGAGCCCCGATAGGAGGAGTTCTCTTCAGCTTGGAGGAGGTACAGGAAATGTCCTTTTACGCTCCTGATTGAAAACCAGAAATTCCTCTACAGCTGAATTTTCATGCTCCAAACTCTCCTCTCTCTCTTCCAGGTGAGCTACTACTTCCCTCTCAAGACGCTGTGGCGCTCCTTCTTTGCCGCCCTTGTGGCGGCCTTCGTCCTGCGGTCCATCAACCCCTTTGGTAACAGCCGTCTGGTGCTGTTCTACGTGGAGTACCACACGCCTTGGTACCTGTTTGAGCTCATCCCTTTCATCCTTCTGGGAGTGTTTGGAGGTCTCTGGGGAGCTTTCTTCATCCGAGCCAACATCGCCTGGTGCCGGCGGCGCAAGTCAACACGCTTCGGTAACTACTTTGTCTTAATTCAGGATTCGGATCAGTAAGCGTGATATGAGAAGGTGAAGACGTGAAGCTGTTTGTACGAGCAGAAAGACGTCACATGGCAGCAGATGTGGGAATAAATCATTGTGGAGCAAACATGAATGACTGAACACATTGATATTCTCTAGCAAACAGCCAATATGTCCCCCTACCAGGCTATGAGCAGACAGACCATTGTTTACATGCATGCACAGCTGGAAATACTTACTGAGTAACAGCTCATTTAAGAAAAAGTTTCAGCTAATGTGCTTGGAATATTGGCTAAAACACACAGACGACAGCAGTGACAGTGATGGAAAACAAAAACACTGAGGGAGCTAAAACCATATATTTTGAATGTTTGAGGTAATTACCCTTTAACGTCCTGTCACACTTATAATATGTTCACTTCACTGATTTGGGTTAAAGTAGAGGCATAGAGACAGAAACAGAAGATGTAGTAGGTCATGCAACTAGCATTTCACATTGCATCACCATTGATTTAACAGACAACTCTGGTTCTTTGTAATTTCCTGAATATGCAACATCATGCTAAAAGCCTCCCCACAGAGTCTCACGTTGGGTTGTCTCTCTCCTCAGGAAAGTACCCAGTGTTGGAGGTGATCTTCGTGGCCACCATCACAGCCGTGGTTGCTTTCCCGAACCCGTACACCCGTCAGAACACCAGTGAGCTGATAAAGGAGCTGTTCACCGACTGCGGCCCTCTTGAGTCGTCGCAGCTCTGCCAGTACCGCAGCCAGATGAACGGCAGTAAGGCCTTCACTGACAACCCCAACCGCCCGGCGGGGCCCGGCGTCTACGCCGCCATGTGGCAACTCTGCCTGGCGCTGATCTTTAAAATCATCATGACCATATTCACATTTGGACTCAAGGTGATCCCCAGATGTTTCTTCCTAACAAGGCAGATGTTTTAACCTGCACGTCTTTATCAACAACTAAAGCCAGTTTCCACTTCCTCGTCCCCAGGTGCCGTCGGGCTTGTTCATCCCCAGCATGGCCATCGGGGCGATCGCAGGCCGCATCGTTGGCATTGCCGTGGAGCAGCTGGCCTATTACCACCATGACTGGTTCCTGTTCAAAGAGTGGTGCGAGGTCGGGGCCGACTGCATCACTCCGGGGCTCTACGCCATGGTGGGGGCTGCGGCATGTCTGGGTGAGTCAGCAGATAGTATGGCAACAGTTACAGTGACAGTGTATGTATTTGTTTTAATGCTTTGTTTCAAACAGGGGTTGAGTGATAATGATGATTTAAAGCAGTATTTGTCAGATCTCTTTCATATCTGGTTTTATGAGGAAACTGGACTGGTTTATTTTTGCTTTCAATTAGATAAATTACATTTATTTTTTCCGGGTATTCAATTCACTGGATTAGACAAAGAAAAATAGGCCACATTATTTTGTCGATGAATGGTTTCTTTCTTCTATAAAATAGACTATCTCGATAAATACTGTATTACTGGTGAGATATAAAATTACATACACTGTAATCGAAGATGTTGTCATGTCATCCACCCCAGCTCCTACAGGTAGACATCTGTAGAGTGAGTTTAAAAAACTGAGTTATTGTTTTGAATAATTAAAATTACATGTTTTTGTTTCAGTCTCTAGATGGGGCTAATACTCATTTTTTATTACGTTACTTTCCTACTCTCCTCCGTGTGCAGGTGGTGTGACCCGTATGACGGTCTCCCTGGTGGTCATTGTGTTCGAGCTGACAGGTGGTTTGGAGTACATCGTCCCCCTCATGGCTGCCGTCATGACCAGCAAATGGGTGGGTGACGCGTTCGGCCGCGAGGGAATCTACGAGGCCCACATCCGTCTGAACGGATACCCCTTCCTCGACGCCAAGGAAGAATTCACTCACACCACGCTGGCCAGGGAGGTGATGAGGCCACGACGCAGCGACCCGCCGCTAGCGGTGCTGACGCAGGACGACCTGACGGTGGAGGAGCTGCAGGGCGTCATCAATGAAACCAGTTATAATGGTTTCCCTGTGATAGTGTCCAAGGAGTCCCAGAGGCTGGTGGGCTTTGCTCTGCGAAGGGACATCACTATCGCTATAGGTAACGCTGCAGAGCAAGACTGTTTCAACAAAGTAGTTTCTCCCACATTTCACAGCAAAATGTAAGAGCAGTTATACAGCATGAGAATTGTACTTGGTCTGTCTGGTGCCTGGATTCATTTAAGGTACAATCCTTTGATTATAATGCACGTGTCTCTTTATTCCACATCTCTCATTCCCCTGTTCCTCCTCGTTCCTCTCTCCTCAGAAAATGCGCGTCGTAAGCAGGAGGGCATCATGTTGAACTCCAGGGTGTACTTCACTCAGCACGCACCCACCCTGCCGGCCGACAGCCCTCGGCCCCTCAAGCTGCGCTCCATCCTGGACATGAGCCCCTTCACCGTCACCGACCACACACCCATGGAGATCGTGGTGGACATCTTCAGAAAGCTGGGGCTGCGCCAGTGCCTGGTCACTCACAACGGGTAAGTAGGAACTGAAAAGCAGGGAATAAAAGAAGATGGGCGGGAAGAGGAGAAGGCGAATCCTTCTCCCCATCTTTCTTTTCGGTGCCGTTACGTTTGACTAACCCGTCTGAAGTTGACAAACATTGCACAAACACATGTACACACTGTCTGGTGTTGCATGGGCTCTCAGATCCCTGGATTTACCCTGTAATCTGCATGGCCTGGCCTAACCGCTGTGCTGCACTCCCTTTATCCTCCTACTGAGCAATAACAGACAGTCTCCTCAGTAGAAGAGACTGAGCTGCTGAAACTAACTACAACTACATAACAGGTATCGTGCCAGGAGAATATAGTCGGTCAGGAAAACCATTCGATTTGTGCTCTGAATCTGAGAGAAGAAGCATGTTGACAGGAAATCTGAACATTTAAGGTTTTTCCCCCCATTAATTTATAACAGTGTCTGGCTTTGTTTTTTTACAGTTAGTGGAAATACATGACAAATATCTCGTGATAGGTTTGATGCACACTGTCAGGCGGTCCAGTCTAATTTTTTTTTTTTTTTTTACAGACTTGTGTTTTGCACAGAGCCACCTGCTGGTGTGATGCAGGAATTACAGTGTTGATTGTCTGTAATATCTGATAAACTCCTCAGTTTACAGATCAGTTGTTATCGTCACTAGAAAGGAGCTGTGCAGCAGTGTTTGTTTTTGTTTAAATATTTTTTAAATGTCCATCTTAAAGGATGAGGCTGGTGTTATTCTATATGTTTCTTAATGCCAACAAATTTCATAAGTATAGCTGTGATGTTCATTCATCCCTTAGTACTTTATAACTTCTCTACGCTGTCTGTGGCCTACGTCATCTTTGAGTCTTTAAAGATATATGGATTTATTTTTCTTTTTAAAGACTCAGTCATTTCCTAAAACAGCTGGAGCGCTGTAGTCTTTAATCAAATGTTACTCCAACAGTAAATAGTGCATTCGCTGGGGACTATTTTAAACTGGGGATCAATACACCTTTGGTGCTCCAGTGAGTATTTATGACAGCAGAAGAGTTTATGTGGAACCATCTTCAAATAAACTATAGTGCCCATGTTTATCATAATGATGTTACCTCGTTAATGTTTAACAGGAACAGGAACGGTTTTCAATCAGAGTATGGATACTTAGACAAAAGATTAATAATTTATTGCTTTTGGTCTTTTCATTGAATTTGTTGACACCAAGAAAAATATAGAATATCACCAAACTTGTACTTGGACATTGATTTTCTTACACTACATTTGATATAATTTACATTTTAAGATGCTATTGACATAATATTTTAGTTTTTAATCCAGTTTTGTTGTTTTTTGTGTTAATTGAATTGTGTAACTTTGAGGTATATTTTTATCTGTTTAATATTTTAAGTTGCACCCTGTTATGTATGTTTTGTGTTGCCGCTGTCTGTTCTCTCTCTGTTTCTCTTTGTTTGTTGTTTTTTTGTTTGTTTGTTTGTTTGTTGTTTTTGTTTTTGGGCAGTTTACCGAGTAACAGGTGTGTGTTTCAGGATTGTGTTGGGCATCATCACAAAGAAGAATATATTAGAGCATCTGGAGGAGCTCAAGCAGCACACGGAGCCCCTGGTGACTAGCCCCACCCCACACATGTGACCCCTCCCACACTATCACACCTGTCTCTTAGGCTCCGCCTCTTTGGAGGGATGCATGAAACTTGGTGTGAAAGGCTGTTGACAGTTCCCAGCTAAACATTAAGACCTCCCTATTCTTTTTTCTTTCTTACTGTTTGCACTCTGTTGTTCATGGGTTGGTTTGGTTGGTGTGGATTCACTTTTAATGAAGTCGTTCATCTTAGAGAAACATGTGCACATAGGCGTTTTCTGACCTCCATCTTCATTGCCGGTAGCTGTTGCACTTTTGGAGACATCGTGCAGAAAAGCTTTCTTGTGTTTATTGTGGGTCCTGTAATGTTGGACCTCCATGGGAACTGTCACGCACATCACTTTAGAGCCCCTTTCAGACATGTGCATCGTTACGTAAAAGTGCTGGCAGTTAAACAGTTAAACACGACGGTATATTTTTCTATTAACTCCCTGAGTTTTTTATTGTCTGTAAAAGTTGTAACCGCACGTTTTACCAGGTAGGACTCTGTAACATTTCCATAAAATTTTCAACACTCTTCAGGTCTGAGTCTCACGTTAGTATGAAGGCTACAGCAGCATAAAAAATAAAGCCAGAGAGTTTAAATGAGTGACTTGTTCTGCCTTTTAGGAGCACCGCAATAAATTAGTCATTTAATTATCATCTAGAAAATAGAAAGGTTTCAACCATAAGAAGGTCAAAAATGAACTTTGATGTTTTAATTTTAAGTCGGAGTGGATGAGAAGAATTTTAAAAAGCCAATGATGAAATGAAAACAGCTACTGAGCTGATTTTAAGTCTTAAATTTAACTTGGTGAAAATTGTAGAAAGCCTGGTCTAGAAAGATGTGTAATTTATTTTGCCTCTCGTTGTGGTGTGGCGAGGAAACAGTAAAAACACACTTTGAAAATCATTAAAAACATCAGATCATCAGTCTCCCCACACTTTCAGCTTTAAATCATGCAAACTGCTCACAGCGTGAATATCCGGCTAAAACTTTCCCATAACGCATGTGAAAGCAAATAGTCAGACTCAGATTGTAGATTCTGACGCAAGCTCACAGTTCTTTATCTTATCTGACACATGATGACACCAGTGATGAAATGTTTTCAGAAATCTGAGTCGATAAGACTGGTGAGAAGCTTAGGGAAGTGTCCCTCATGCACTTCTTAAACCGCAAAGATGAGCAGTCTTTCAAATGCAAAATACATTTTAAAATCCATCACTGACGAAGCAGTACCACTGCTCCCTCTCGAGGAAATGTAATGTGAGCATTGCAGCTAGCATTTAGGTTACGGAGGTCTGTTACGAGCTCAAATATGGGCCAAGAAGATTTTGAGGTGGTGAAATGATGTTGAGAAATAATTTTATAGTCAAAGCCCTGCTTGTTTTTTGTTTTTTTTGTCAATTTTGTTAAGTATTAACTTTTTATGTAACATGAATGTGTTGGTGTTCGCGAAAAAGCATTTTTTCTCAGGGCTTTTGTGTAACTGCACCAC
The DNA here is from genome assembly GCF_002814215.2 of Seriola lalandi dorsalis. Lineage (NCBI taxonomy): Eukaryota > Metazoa > Chordata > Actinopteri > Carangiformes > Carangidae > Seriola > Seriola lalandi. The sequence goes on along the minus strand of NW_019525532.1, from coordinate 1,126,275 downwards.
TGATATAATCAGTCCACAAGCTTTTTTTTTCCACAATCACAAACCTCTACACATTCACCAACTTGAATTTTTTAAGATAAGCTTTAAGATAAATTCTGAAGATCATTTCACAAGCCTGATTGACCCTTATTTGATCCTGTAGTTTGTGTTCGAATGCCATTCGTTCAACGGGTAGATGAAGCCAGCAGTGTTACAGATTACATGTCTGAAACGTGCTCATTAGATTCCCAGAGTGCAGCTTTGCAGCTCGTCCCTGTTAAACTGCATTTGTAGCTACTGTAGCTCTGCTTAGTGCCGTGTCAGCTGCATCATGCTAGCACCTTCATGTTATTTGTATTTCCTGATGTGTAGTAGCTACAAAGCTTAGACGTGTTCTGGCAGAGATCCGATCACATACTGTAGAACCAGACATTCAGTGGTAGATATAATTTCTCAGCATGTCTGCCGTCATGTAACCATGATGCCTGTTGTTTGTTAAGTAGCTGGTCATTTCATTTTGAAAGTATTCACCCACCCTCAGTTTTCTGTCTTCATTAACGACTGCTTTTTCCTTTTTTTTTTTTTCTTTTTGTTTTGTTTTTAAACCCCTCCCCTCTCAACCCCACCGTTTCGCCCTGGGTCTCCACAGATTGACGACATCTGACTCGTCGCCTTAACAACCACTTGGCGAGTAGCTAGCCGCCTTGGGAAAGCGGACCACCGTTGTTTTAATGTTTTTTTTTTTTTTATGGGTGGAATTTGTTATTGAAGGAGAGGGAGAACCTCTGTAGTGATACGATTCATCCCCATATTACCCCCATTACCCCCATTCTGTAGTGGTAGTGAGCACTGTGGTGGAGTGACGTTGTTGTGCTGATTGGTTCTAGTAGCGCTGCAGAGCGCTGTCCAGTTAACGTGGTGTGATAACATTACCTTGATGAAGTAAATACTAATCCCATGATTTAACCTGCCAGTGTTTGCTCTAAGCCGCCGGTGTCCTGTCCAGTTTCAAGAGAGAGAAAAAAAGATTTTTGTTGTTTAAAAAAAACCTTGAAGTGCATCTTTACTTTATAAACAAAAGAAAAGTCAGACTCATTGAATGATGCTCTTAGAGGCTCTTGAGGAGTTATTTAGCATCTTTATTACACTCTCACACAAAAGGCCCATACAAACACTGTTGCTCTCTGAGCCAACGCGTTGTGAGTTCAGCCAGTTAAACCTCAGTTGCTGAGTCATTCTGGGAAATGTAGGAAATCTTTAGCTGCAGTAGAAGCTGACCTCAGTAGAAACAAAATGAGGGTGACCTTTTGAATATTTAGTTGAAATGTCCTTTTTCACTGTCCAGCAACATGTCCACTGTTGATACAGAATAGTGTTAGCATGCGTTGTACCTTCTCCACTTCACAAGAAAAGTCTTATATTTTCTCACAGCTTTATTTTGTATTGTAAATTAGTTTTAAGTTTAGTTCTAGGTAACATGTCACTTCCTGGTCAGAAGTTCCAGTCATTTCCTGGAATCAAAACATTAAACTGAACTTGGACACCGCTGACTTACAGGGAACACCGCATTTAATTCCCCTGTCCCTGCATCCCTGATCCCCTTTGATCTGCACCTGGTATCCCAAGTGTCTGCAACTGTCTGCGTTTGTTTCACTAGTCAGAAAATGAACACGACGGTTGCAGATCTCAGCAGCTCTTGGGAAACCCGTGTCCGATCTGTGTGACGTCTCACCAGTGTTTCATGCCTCCTGCTGCTCAGTAGCTGTAGCTCTAATCCCACCACAGGTCGTCTCAACTCCTCTCACACAGACCTGGGTTCAAATGTTTGTTTTCTAGACTCTTTGTTTTTGACTCTCCAGGGTTCAAACGAAGCCGAATGTATGAATCTACTCCACCTCACAGTATTAAAAACAAACCGCACTAAACGTTTTGGACCCAGCTCTGCACTCTTGTAGCTCTGTAGCAGATGGACAGCTTCTACTCACCGCTTTCAGCTGTTTCCTTAAGTCTTCAGATGCTTCTCTTCACCTGACCTCAGACTACATTCATGCCTGAATTCAAGAGCATCAGAAACAGAACTTAATTAATCACTTTTAATGTTGAAGTAGCTGTGAAATCAAAGCCATTTTATAATTAGACGAATCTCATCTGTGCTCTTGGTTCAGACGGAATAATTCTGACCGACTGAGTTTTCAGAAACATGTTAGGGACTAAGTCAGACCCAGACTTGGTTTACGTAAAAGTGCTTAAAACTTGAAGGAGATGAGGAGGAGGAAGCAGCTCTGTCCCACGGTTTAGAAACTCTGAATTCACAATGAAAATATTGAGTGTCCTGTCACGGCGCTCTCTTCTGGTCTCACTCTGTCTGTTTGTGTGAAACAGAGTCACATTGTCTGTTAAATCCTATTGTGGTGTTGAGAAACGCTGCAGTTTAAATGGAAGCTGTAGTTTAGTCATTTTAGACATTTTAACTATAAAAAGGAATGAAAAGAAGAATCAGACAGATTCACATAAGAGAGCTTGTTGAAGCAGAATGTAGAAATATAGAAAACTATCGGACCATAAAGTAGTTTCCTACCATTTTGTTGTTAATCCAGGTGTATTAGCTATGATGGCTATAATTAGCTGTAATATCCAATCAGCTGTTTGTTCAGTTGCATAAACAATTAAATGTAACTCAAAGTGGGACATTAAAGACAAGTGGATTCCCCATCTCCACATCCATCTCCTTAAATGATTTCAGCCTCCTGTGACAGGGACGTGTCTCCTCTTCTTCTCCTCCGAGGCTTTAACTTTTCACCACATGCTCTTCAGTATTCCCCGTCTCCCCTGTAGGATCCAGTTCTTCCTTCTTCTCACCAGCCTCTTTTTGGACCAATAACATAAAACCAAAACTGGTGCAGGGTCCGAAATGACACCCTGCTCTGAAGAGGGTAGTCGGGTGCTGTTTCTGACCTGCTTTCATCTCTTCCTCCTCTGGTTTACTCACCTCCTCCTCCTCCTCCTCCTCCTGCTGACTTTTGCTTCCTCAGGGACTCATGTTTTTGTTGGCTCCAGACATTAATTTTTTATAATTCATTACCAATGAACCAAAATGGAATAAAATTAAAATCATGTGCTTCTCTCTGATTGGATGCTTCCTTGCCGACAAAAACATGATGTTGTTTTCTCTCCCTCACTACAAACCACCAGATCCTCATCACTTCACTAAACCTCTTTTTTTCCCCCCCTCTCTTTCCTGTTCCTCCTCTCCTCTGTCTCCACCTGCAGGCGGCTTCTTGGTATTATCACAAAAAAAGATATCCTGCGTCACATGGCTCAAATGGCAAACCAAGATCCCGAGTCCATCATGTTCAACTGATCCGCTCCTTCCAGGACGGCCGGGTTGGAGGGGGAGACGACAGCGAGGAGGAGGAGGTTCATCTCCTGGACGGCTCCAATCTCTGACATCTCTGGATCCTGTTTTTTTCTTTTTAGTTTTCAGCTTAGTAGACCCTGAACCTCGCCGACTGACTGTGGCCCTCAGAGACTTACCGGCCATTAGAGGGAAAAGACAATGATAAAAAAAAAGACTTTGTTATTATCATTCTGGCTGCTGAGGACACAAGGAGGTCACGGGTTGAAGCCACACACACACACACACACACACACACAAGGAATGCACTTTTTACACACACACACACACACACACACACTCGCACAAAAACACACACTTTTGCACTTGCAGACACCTCAAACATGCATGCTGTCTCTGCACACACACGAACACGCATACGCCCCCTAACCTGTAAAGAAACACCCATTTGCACTCTTCATGTGCCTCACCCTCGTCCTGTCTCTGCTGATGTCGTGGTGGGCGTCGCCTGGCTGGGGTAAAAGGTCAGAATGAACCGCTGATGAGGGATGCGATGAGGGACCTTGAAACCTCCAGGCTCCCGTTAAAAAAAAAAAAAAATAAACAAAAAAAACAAACATCACTTTCCTCACCCCACACACGCACCCACCACACCTGTCCGTCCTCCAGAAAACGTGTCGTTTACCTGTGAATTAGTGTGTGTGAGAATATGTGTGTGTCCTAAGCACCACTACATTCCAGCCAGGTTACCGTGGGAACTGAGAGGACGGTCTAAATGAGATGGCTTTAATGAGCGCGTGTGTGTGTGTGTGTGTGTGTGTGTGTGTGTCTCTCTAAGTGAGAGAGGGAGGTAGAGAGACATAGATGGGTACTGTATTTCAAGAACAAAACTGTTCCTTCCCAGAATGAAAAAAAGTGAAAAAGTAAGACCTTTGTGAGAGTGTGTTTATCATTTCTGAGCCAGCTTGAGCCGTGTGCGTGCGCGTGCATATGTGTGTGTGTGTGTGTGTGTGTGCCCGTCCATTCAAAATTGAAGGCTGGCTGAGTGTTTACGTAAAGAGGGAAAAAAAAGAAAAAGAAAGGAAAAATTGTCCGGGTTGAGTTTTACTGTGGTTACAGGAAAAGAAAAATCAAATTTCCTTTTTCATCTCAAAATATTACTCTTGTTATGACTTTTAAAATATTGATCTTGCTATAAACAATTAACTTTTTATGGCTTGAAGCAAAACAAAACTGGAAATCTGCACTTGTTTTAAGTGAATCTGTTGAAGTTGTTGCAGAGGAGAAGAAAGATGGTGAAGATGCTACATGGGGACGACTTGTTTTCTTTTTGCTGAAATCTGTCCATGTCTCTGGGAAGTAACATCTTATATTTGCAAAGAGGAAATATTGTTTAGTAGATAATTAATCCTCCCTCAGTTTATCAAAGTAAATAAAGGCTAAATAAAGTGTCTTCTCTCAAAGTCCCGACAGACTCTGTTTAACACTCTTTCCATCTTTGGAAACGAGAATCCTACATTCCACAAGAAAAACTCAGTTTTACACTTTAACACAAACACTAGAAAAATGAAATGTTTCAAAATGTAAAGAGGTATTTTATCCATTTGGCACCGTGTCCACATCACATTTTGTTTGAGTAGTATTTGCTAACAGTTGTGTTTGCTTTAATCTACATTGTGTGCCAGATAGGTGGAAGTTCAGGCATCAGTTAGTTAGAGATTTATAACACTTGACATTGTGCTTTAAGACGATTAAACTAGAAATAAAAACAAATAAATCTTCAAACAAAACCAGGTCATTAAATTACAGTTTAAAAAGTGATTTTGAACTATTTTAACTTTTAATCAACCTGTCTTTTTTTTCAATTAATCAAGCTTGATATTGATTTAAAAAAAAAAATTCCAAATCAATTTCCAATCATAATAAAACTACCAAATCTTTACATTTTAGTAGCTGGAACATTTGCTGCTTTAAAAATACTTGAATGGTTAATCATTTAACAGTTTCCAGCACTAAATAAATTTGAGTTAATAACTTAAACTTTCTTCCAAACTTAACACAATCTGGAGAACCAAAAAAAACCTCACCAGGCCTGCAGCTCCAAGCCGGTTCAAACTACTCATCAGTCAATAGATACTGTTCAAACCTGGCACACCTGCTCCTCAGTCACACATGTAGATTAAACATGATTGGATCACTCAGTGGTTGCCAACATTTTGAGCCTGTTACGTGTTCAGGACGTTACAAATGAGTTGTGAACAGTATCAACAAAGAGCGATGTTATATATGTGTTCATAATTTCTACAGGAGATGCAACTGTCCTGTACCTCACAAGATAAAAGCATCAATTGGATTTAGTTTAATTTAATATGATTGATAAAATAATCTCCACTCAACATTTATTAGTGTTAGACTGTGTTTTACCACATGGACTTTTCAGCCAACATAGATGAGGAAAAGTGCTGATGATGGTGGAAAGTTAAAACATCTATAAGACTGATTAATATGGTCAAAAGCTGATGATGGACTTTAATTTGAGATTGTTTTATCAGCTACTGTGTCTAAGGTCAAGAATGAACCGTCAAGCTCAAAATTGGTTAATTTTGTGTTAAAATAAAAAAATAAAAAAAAAAAAAAAGTTCTTGGTTCATATCCTGTCAGTCATCCCGTGACCAGTAAGATCAAACAAAAAAACGAAGACATCTGGCTGCATCTGCTTTTGGTTGCAGCAGGTTGTGCTCAGTCTCGTGTGTCCAATCTTGCTTCGTCTGCCAAGTGCCTGGCAAAGGTTTTTAGGCTTTTCACAAACACCTGCTTACTCCCGCTCATCTCCCACACCTTGTCCTCAAAGCATGTTGTCGTCCTTTTTAAGTAAAAACAATGAAGGGAACTGAAGCGATGAGGAGATGGCACCTTACCTGTAGAGTGGCTGCAGAAAAGTGTGTGTGTGTGTGTGTGTGTGTGTGTGTGTGTGTGTGTGTGTGTGTGAGAGAGTGAGTGAGTGAGTGAGGGAGGGAGGTGGGATTCATCCTGTGTACGTCTTTCCGTTGCAGTGACTGTCCTGCTGTGGGTTGACAGGGAGCAGAGCGTCGTCTTTGTTAACCAGTGGTGTTGCCTAACATTGTATTTCATACTGATCTCGATGTTTATTCCTTTTTTTTTTTTTTTTTTAATTTATGGGTAGTGTCGATAGAGTTGTGCATTATTATGAAGAATTTTATGTATGATTACATTGATTGTTTGATTGTACATTTAAAACAAAATATGTAAAGATTAAATTTTGTTTTAAATTAAAAGGAAAAAAGATTCAAATTGCACTGGGTTGTCTTCGTTCTTCCTCCCTCAGTTTCTCCACACTCATCCTTCACTTCTTTACTTTTTATAACCTACATTTCTGGGCAAATATTATTTAATTTTTCAGTTATGGTGCCAATATACACAGGTTTTTGTACCATTGCCAAAAGTTTAATATTTTTTATTCTTTACCTCAAAAAATACCCAGTATCTACCAGTAATGGGTTTATACATGTACAAAGAAAAAAGGTCCAAAGGGGTCTCAGATTTTTGGACCTTACTGCATGTTCTATAAAAACACTGTATTTTGTTTTTAAATTCATATATAAAATATAAATACTCTTAGGACTGAAATAATTTCCAGTCAGTGTCTATTTTTCACTTGTTCTGGAGCTTTCAACCATATCACATGATCTTTATCATGCTGCTACTTTTTTTGGTCAATCTCAAATTTTAGTCTGACGGGTTTTGATTGTCTGTGCTACAACAGTAGTTTTGAAAGACCCTTTTTACAATATGTCTCTAGCAATTTCCCCCAACTTTACAAAAATCTAGTACTAAATCACCGTAGAAGTCCAGCACAAGTAAGCTTTACCAAAAATCCAACTTATATTAATTTGACTGCTCTTTAAAATCAGCAAGCCTCATCTTCCAAACTAATTTCCCATTGATTTGTGTTATTTGCAGCCAATATGTCCAATTTCAAAAGGAAATACATTAGAGAGAGAAATTGCCATTTCATGGTGTTTTGGTAAATGTTGAACAAAGACTAACAGTACCTGTTACAAGTGGTGGACACAAAATAAAAACCTGGTCAAGACTGGAAAATCATGAGTATATGTCTTCTGAAAATTACAACCATTGTTTGAGGAAATCAACACCTGACAATCTCAACAGTCTGAGCTTTTCTGCATCACATCTGTGTTATAAGTTGTTGTGTTATTGTGTCCACCTCCTGGGCTCATAGATACAGTTCACACTATGTGGTTTTGTTCTGGTTGTCAGACTGGAAAAAGTTTTCCACTTTTCTCAAACACAAAACAGCTTTTATAAAGAATCCCATCAGAGTTTGAATGTATCACAGATGGACACAAAGTTGGCTGCATGAGTCGAACTGCTCCATGTCTACTCCTCGTGTCCCATTACAATACATCTATCATTCATGGCTCCGTCAGTCATTAACCTGAGACTTTTTCGTTTGTTGTTCACCTGCTCGCTTCATTAAGCTTCATCTGCTTCTGCCATGTGAGAAAAACAAACACAATATCTATAACAAAGTCCATACAGAATTAACTGATTTGATTGATTGGTTGTTTTCAGAGGATTTCATTAGTCATTTTTTTCAACGAGAAGGTGTGTGCTATACTAAACTGCAGTGGCTCAGGAGGTACAGTGGGTTATACACTAACGGTGGTCGATTCCCAGCTCCTCTTGTTGACATATGAAAGTGTCCTTGGGCCAACATACTGAATCCTCAATTTTCCATGATGCGTCATCAATAAGTGAGTGCATATCAAAAGTCAGCAGGACTCCAACCTGTGGTATTGACAGTCAATAGATATGTACTGTAAGCACCCAATTGTGTGATTTTCTTTAGACAAAGAGACACAAAAGCTGATCAGTGCTTGATTATTGCGGTTTCAAAGATGATTAAATTTTGGTGTTTAAAGGTCAAAGGTCGAAGTCACATTGACCTCAAGGAACAATCATTAAAAAAACGATAGTATAGTAAGGCATAAAAAGTCAAACTGTAATATGGCATAAAAAAGTAATATGATGGAAAGGCAAAAAAAGTCATACTATAGTGAGCCATAAAAACATAATAGAATAGAAAGGCTTGCAAATGTCATAAAAATTTCTTTGTACTATACTTTGCAAAAAACGTCATAGTATAGTAAGTCATTAAAATGCCAAAAAACGTCATAGTATATTAATGCTTTAAAGGTCATAAAAACGTCATAGTATGGCAAGGAAACAAAAAACAAAGTAAAGTAAGTCATAAAAATGCCAAAAAACATCATAGTATAGTATGGCATAAAAATGCCAAAAAACGTCATAGTGTAGTATGGCATAAAAATGCCAAAAAACGTCATAGTATAGTATGGCATAAAAATGCCAAAAAACGTCATAGTATATTAATGCATTAAAGGTCATAATAACATCATAGTATGGCAAAGAAACAAGAAACAAAGTAAAGTAAGTCATAAAAATGCCAAAAAACGTCATAGTGTAGTATGGCATAAAATGTCAAAAAAACGTCATAGTATATTAATGCATTAAAGGTCATAATAACATCATAGTATGGCAAGGAAACAAAAAACATAGTAAAGTAAGTCATAAAAATGCCAAAAAACGTCATAGTGTAGTATGGCATAAAAATGCCAAAAAACGTCATAGTATAGTATGGCATAAAATGTCAAAAAAACGTCATAGTATATTAATGCATTAAAGGTCATAATAACGTCATAGTATGGCAAGGAAACAAGAAACAAAGTAAAGTAAGTCATAAAAATGCCAAAAAACG
>NW_019525532.1:1069322-1112695 GCF_002814215.2 Seriola lalandi dorsalis | reverse complement strand
TAATGCATAAAATGTCTAAAAACATTATAGTATAGTAAGGCATAATATGTCACAGTATTGTGCAGCGTAAAAATGTTATCTGATAGTATTCCATAAAAACATCAAAAGACATCATAGTATAGTCTCATAGAACAATCACACTTTGAACTTTAGTTTATCACACTTGCTACCTTTGTCCCTCTAAGACCTAGCTTTATAAATCCCATTATGTGAATCTATCTTTTCATGTATGCTTTTTTCTGGTACTGCATGGTACAAACTTAGGAGTTGCGTCTCTTTGACCACACAGGTGTTTCTCTCTGAGGTTGACACTTTTGATGGTACGCAGAATTGTTCACACACACACACACACATCATGACGATGCCTCCTTTACTTATTTCTCTAATAAGTGCATGGCCACTCTTTGGCCTCAGTCTGCAATTAATCTCTGTTGGGACTGCTGGCTGATCTTTTGCAAAGATGGTATTAAAAGACAGGGATAACTTGATCGTTTTGTCAACTTTTTATTTTCAGATTTCCATCACAGTAGTAAGGCATAAAATGTCATGAAATGGTCTTAGTATAGAAAGGCATAATACAACATGGTATAAAATGTCAAAATACGTCATAGTATGATTTGGCATAAAACGTCATAAAAACATCATAGTATATTAAGGCATAAAAGGTCATAAAAACGTCATAGCATGGGAAGACATAAGACGACAAAAAAAACATCATAGTAATTAAGGCATTGAAGGTTTTCAAAATGTCATAGTATGGTAAGGTGTAAGACAACATAGTATAGTATGGCATAAAAATTTCAAAAAACTTCATAGTATGATAAGGCATAAAAACTGAAAAAAAGTCATAGAATAGTAATGCATAAAAAGGTGCTTAAAAACATCATAGTATAGTAAGGCATAAAAATATTTTTTAAAAGTCATCCTATAGAAAGGCATAAAACACCATAGTATAGTAAGGCATAATATGTCAAAGTATAGTTAAGCATAAAAATGCCATCTGATAGTATGGCATAAAAACATCAAAAGACATCATAGTATAGTATCATAGAACAATCACACTTTCTACCTTTGTACTCTGTATGACCTAGCTTTATACAACCTATGATGTGAATCTGTCCTTACATGTATGCTTTTTTTCTGGTACTGCCTGGTACAAACTAAGGCGTTGCTTCTCCTTGACCTTGACCTTGACCTTGACAGGTGTCTCTCTTTGACAGGTTGACATTTTTGATGGCACCCAGAATTGTTCACACAATCATCCTGACGATGCCTGCTTTAATTCTTTCTCTACAAAGTGCATGGACACTCTTTGTTCGACCTCAGTCTGCAATTACACTCTGTTGGGACTGCTGGCTGATCTTTTGCAAAGATGGTACTAAAGGAAACAGAGACAACTCCATCATTTTGTAAACATTTTATTTTCAGATTTCCATCACAATAGTAAGGCATAAAATGTAATTAAATCATGACAGTATAGTAAGGCATAAAAGGTCATAAAAACGTCAGAGTAGGGCAAGGAATCAAACAACATAGTATAGTAAGTCATAAAAATGCCAGAAAACGTCATAGTATAAAAACGCATAAAAATGCCCAAAAACATCATAATATATCAAGGCATAAAAAGTCATAAAAACATAATACTATGCTATGGCATAGACAACAGAGTATAGTAAGTCATAAAAATGCCAAAAAACATCACAGTATATTAAGGCACAAAAATGCCAAAAAACGTTATAGTATAGTGTCATAGTATATTAATGCATTAAAGGTCATAATAACGTCATAGTATGGCAAGGAAACAAAAAACAAATTAAAGTAAGTCATAAAAATGCCAAAAAACGTCATAGTATACTATGGCATAAAATGTCAAAAAAACGTCATAGTATATTAATGCATTAAAGGTCATAATAACGTCATAGTATGGCAAGGAAACAAGAAAAAAAGTAAAGTAAGTCATAAAAATGCCGAAAAACGTCATAGTGTAGTATGGCATAAAAATGCCAAAAAACGTCATAGTATAGTATGGCATAAAATGTCAAAAAAACGTCATAGTATATTAATGCATTAAAGGTCATAATAACGTCATAGAATGGCAAGGAAACAAAAAACAAAGTAAAGTAAGTCATAAAAATGCCAAAAAACGTCATAGTGTAGTATGGCATAAAATGTCAAAACAACGTCATAGTATATTAATGCATTAAAGGTCATAATAACGTCATAGTATGGCAAGGAAACAAGAAACAAAGTAAAGTAAGTCATAAAAATGCCGAAAAACGTCATAGTGTAGTGTGGCATAAAAATGCCGAAAAACGTCATAGTATACTATGGCATAAAATGTCAAAAAAACGTCATAGTATATTAATGCATTAAAGGTCATAATAACGTCATAGTATGGCAAGGAAACAAAAAACAAAGTAAAGTAAGTCATAAAAATGCCAAAAAACGTCATAATATAGTATGGCATAAAAATGCCAAAAAACGTCATAGAATAGTATGGCATAAAAATGCCAAAAAACGTCATAGAATGTGTCATAGTATATTAATGCATTAAAGGTCATAATAACGTCATAGTATGGCAAGGAAACAAAAAACAAAGTAAAGTATGTCATAAAAATGCCAAAAAACGTCATAGTGTAGTATGGCATAAAATGTCAAAAAAACATCATAGTATATTAATGTATTAAAGGTCATAATAACATCATAGTATGGCAAGGAAACAAAAAACAAAGTAAAGTAAGTCATAAAAATGCCAAAAAACGTCATAGTATGGTATGGCATAAAATGTCAAAAAAACATCATAGTATATTAATGCATTAAAGGTCATAAAAACATCATAGTATAGAGTAAGGCATAAAAAAGTCAAAAAATGTCACAGTCTAAGCATGAAAACATCATAAAACGTCATAGTATAGTAAGAGATAAAATGTCGAAAAAAGGTCATAGTAAAGTAAGGCATAAAAATGTCATTTTATTCAGTTACATTTTCATGGGATTTTTCCGACAGGAATTCAACTCATACTTTGATATACCCACCATTTTATAATTACTCCTGCTAGCACCTTGACTGCTAACCTGCAGAAGACAGAAGACAGGGTTACCTGGCCAGTTAACTTCAGATAACATAGTTACATAACATCAGTTGACATTCTTCTGGTGACGTTAGGTCCAACTGTGATACTCTCTGATTTTAGCCTTCAGATAGTCCCCGCCGTTTCAGTCAATCAAATGGTAACATGACTTAATTGGTTGTCTTGGAGACATCACCTCTTGGAGGGCATACAAACAAGTTCACTCAAATATTGGCTGGGATAATTCTGTCCTCCCAAAATATTGGTAGGGACATGTTCCTACCGTCCATATGCAAACCTATGCCCTTGGGCTAACTGATAAATGGAGTAACCCTTTCAGCTGTACTCTTCAAAGTCATAATTTTAGATGCACTAATTTACATTTGAGTATTATTGCTATTACTGATATTGCTGATAATTACAAAAATAACCAATTTTGTATGTGGATAAAGCAGATATTTATAGTAAATATATGCAAGCTTGATAAAAGAAAAACATCACACAAATGACCAAACTGTGGAAAGTTTTTTTACACAGCACTTCCATTTATTCCACTACAAAAAAGAGGCATTTCAAGAGCACCAGTAAAAGAACAGAATCCAGTTCATCTCCGCCACAGACTGGACTGTTAGCCAAGCAAAAAAGAAAGAAAACAAGTCCTTTTTGTCCCAGAGAAAGATGTCAAACATCTCGCTGTCCATTTTCACATGCAGCAGAAATGCAACTGTACTGTAAAGCCTCTGCAGAAGCAAGACAATGCTGAGATCACATCAGGAGTCAATTTCAAAAACCTAGAAACAGCACATGACAGAGGAAAAGAAGCTTCTCTTATCCTCTGAGGCGAGAGAAGACAAAAGACTTTCTAAAAACTATTTAAGGTAGCTGAAAAACAAAATTCACAACACAATGGGCAATAATATAATAATACTTTTAAAAATATTTCAAAGGAAACATAAACTCTACCCAGAGGTGTGTGAGAGACCCAGTCATGAAATATACTGTACACTCAGAAGTTTACCTGGCTTACTTGTTTTTTATAGAATACAGTAGGCCATACAATCATGAAATTGGGACCAAACTCAAATCTTTTATTTCAGTCCAGCATGCATCTCTATTTGAGCGGGACGTTGTACAGTAACAGCGGATCAGCTGTAACAGTAGCAGGATGTGACTTCTTGAGCAAATGAAGGAAGCTCAGCTTTTGTGGTTTGGAAAAACAGCATGAAAAGCAGCTTGAGGCAGATTTCTGGAGTTAGTCATAAAATTTAGCACTGTAAGAAACTAAAAACTTAAACGAATAAACACCCTCCCCCCACCTTCAGACTGAAGAACCCTAATTCTTTAAATAATAGTCTGAGCAATGAAAATCTCAACACAGGAAATCTCCCTTTACAATTCATTGCTTATTACACTAATAATAATAATATTGATTACCCCTTCCATGTACATTCAAGCATGAAAAGACCAGAGTGAGAAAAACGTTCAAGTGTCTAATGGTTTATTCTCAGTAGAACAGCCTACAAAGGTTTAAAGAGATTGTTCCATTCAGAAAAGATAAATAAAAATGTGATTGTTTCTCTCCAAAATGTGAAATTAAAAATGTTTTGTGGACCTTTTCTTGTCTTCAAGTGAAAATGCATAGCAGGATAAACGTATCGTTCCTCCAGGGTTTGTTTGTTTCGTCACACATGGCTCTCATAAAACACCTGGCAGGGAGGGGTCTTATCGGCCGTCGGTTCAGGCGCAGCCTCTTCGGCACTCTGCTCCTCCTCCGCCTCAGGCTGCTCCTCATGGTGAAGAGGAGCTAGTGGTGGGGGTGAGGAGGGGGGAGGTGAGGAGGGTGTGTCCTCTGGCTGTGGTGGAGCTTCAATGCTGCAGCAACCTCCGACTGCGAGTGGCGGGTGGACAGACACCTGGATGGCGATATGCTGTGGCTGCTCCTGAACCGAGGAGTTGTCCGAGTCTGCGGCAGGGGATTCGCTGCGCTCCCTCTCCCGGCCTCGCTCTCTCTCCCTTTCCTGCAGGATGGTGAAGACGTCTCTCCCCCCGATGGAAGCGACCCTGCCCGCAACCTCACGCCGTCCCTCAGGTGCTTGTCTGACAAAAGTGTGCCTCATCTCCTCCACCCCCACCACTTCCAGGATCTCCTCCATGAAAGTGCGGCAGTTCATGATGAGCGGTGGCAGCGGGATGCTGCGAGCGAGCTCCTCAATGTATCGCGCAAACTCCATGGTCTTGAACTGCGTCACCTTGGCCAGCTCCAGCGTCTTGGCGGAGGTGATGATGGGGATCCTCTTGGCGATCTCGAAGGCCTTTTGGAGCTTCTCGGCGCCCTCGGTGCGGAAGAATTCGTTAATGGCTTTCTCTGTCTTCTTTAGGTGGCTGCTCATCATGCAGAGGCGTGTGACGTTCAGGGCCATGATGATGGTGAAGGTAACCAGACACACCACCATGTAGTACACACCCATGTCACCGTTGGTGAAGACCACCCGCAGTGTCACTGTGCAGTTGGAGCTGCCGTGCACGTTGGATGCCATGCAGGTGTACTTTCCACGGTCTGCAAACTCAATGCTGGTGATGTTGAGGACGCCACTGTCCAGCAGCCACCACTTCCCACCTACAGAGGCAGACAGACAGATGTTATGAAGAAAATATACAGCACATACCTGTAAGAACAAACAACCACAAATCTGGTTTATTACAACTTGGGTTTTACTGAGCAATTACTTCAACATAACTGATAGAACCAACAGCCAGCGCTATAAAAATTAAACCCAAACAGTTATTAACCATAATTTCCCTTTAAATACAACTGATAACCAGCTACTGTTTGGCAAGTCCTCAAAATCTGTCTGATCGAGCAGAACAAATACAATTTTCAGTTCAGTTTTTTTTTTTTTTTTTACTTGCTTTTAAAAGCATGATTATTCATCTATTCATCGCCCACCAAGTGACTCACTCTAAAGTCATAGTTTAAACCCTGAAAATCCTCTTAATGCATCTGTTTCTCTGCTAAATGACTCGACAGTAAACTCTCTTCTGCAGTGTTTCTGCAGCTGATGTTTGCTGCTTTCCAACAGGAACTTGTTTTATCAGATTTGCTTACATTACATTGTTCTGACTTTTTTTTGAGGAGCCTGGCGACTCAAGAACACATTGTTTTGGCAAACCCGTTTATAACTCAATTTAAAAAGTCCTTGAGGTAGCACTGTATGCAGTGATCTCATGTCTAAGCCTCCATCTGTGCTGATCTCAATCTTTGGCTCTGAAATGTAAAGTTATGTTACGTTCAGTATCTGCCCTGCTAGTGTGTGATGTATATTTGATATCAGATAAATCAGTTGATTGGTTTTAAAGGGAACACTGAACATGGATTTCATCTGTGTTTGTGTCTCGAGTCCAGAGAACAGCAGTGACCTTTCTAATGCTTTCCTTATTGAAACAGGTGGCGCAGCTACATCTCACCAGGAAACACTGCTCTGTGTGCTGAGGTTTGAGTCCTTAATCAAAACAAGAACCATCTATTTACATGCTGGACTGGGGTAGGATAAACAAGCATGAAAACATGTTTTAAAGATCCAGTTCACCCTTTTTACAAAACATAAATTTATTTTCTCATCTTACAATTTTATCAGACATTTATTTTTTAAGGATTGGAGTCAAACCTGGAAAAAAAATTCAAACGTGATTCTGCATTTTAAGATACTTAAAGTTACAACATAAACATATTGTACATGTATTTGCATGTATTTTCTCACTGAGAGGCTAATGAGGCTCGCTATAAAGATAGTTTTAGTCATAGCCAATGATTACATGAGCTGAGCACAAGGAAATCACATATCACCATATTGAGAGAATATCAACATTGTCCAACACAAAAGGTCAGAGAGTCTTTGACAGTACAAAGTGCCCACAAGGAAACAAACATTAAACAAGCACATAATAACTCTCAAACTCAGGCTGAGTCAGCAAAGTTATAGAGTAACACATCACTCCAGTGACAACAAAATGTTTTGGAAGAAAGTTTTAAATAAAATCTAAACTGGGCACAGATATACAGTCTAGTCACCAGTAACGCCTGTCAGTCAACACTTTTTTTTACCAGTGGTACCAGTAAAAAATCCTATAATGGTAGCTGTAATCGTGTGTTTAGAACAAAAAGTGAAATGAACTCTGTGCTTGGTCTTGAACTGGCGATTCACGGACAACTTCGAGGGCAGCATTTATCCACCAGAAGTTAAGTTTCAGTGAATTCAGCTGCAGCTCCCCCTCAGTTACTGTTTCTACAGTGTGGGAGTACAGATGGAAATCACAGAGGGCGTCTCTAAATCTGTAGTCTGAAGTCTGGACGAGACCGCCCTCTATACTGCGAGCACCATCAACTTCCCACACTGGTATCCTCTGGAGGAGATGAATGAGCAGTCAGGAAAAGCAGCGTGGCTGACAACAGCGTCCTGCCCATCCGCCTTTTCATGTGAGAGCAAGGTTTCTAATTTTACCTCCACCACCGGATCATGTGATGCGATTGATGTACTGCCCAATACTACAAGCAAGTTTGTAGGGAAAATAAAAAACACCCAGGAGCCTGAGTAATAGGCCGACATCTGCAGGGGAAACCAGCGAGGGCAGATTAGTGACACTGCTCTTAAAGTGACCACTATTTATCAGAGTGAACTTCTGTGGTGAAAGTCTCTCGCTCCCTAATTATATTCCTGTGTGTAACCCCAGGGAAAAGCTCTGTGATGGTACAAACGCTGTTCTGGGTTTGTGGGTCATAATAACAATGCTGCCTCTCCTCTCTCGGACAGCAGGTTTCAACAGGTCGGCTCAGGAGAAGCAGCAAAACAACAAACGACTCTTCCCTCGGCATTCCTTCTGAGGTGGATCGCAATATTCAAACAGACGAAAGAGGCTCGCCTTGAATGAAAATCATTAGTAAAACAAACAAACAAAAAAAAAGACTGTCTAAATGACTTCCTGAATCTAACTGGGAAACGCCCGCTGTCACAGAAAGAAAATAATATATGCTGCAAGAAGAAGCGTGCAAAGATTGAGACAAATTTCCCTCAGGAACACAAAGCTGTCCCATCCACATGTTCAGAAGTCAAGTTTCACTTTGATTAAACATTCACAGACAACTGTCTGTGGCATATCAGAGTGGAACCAGGAGTAAAAATCAACACACAAGTCTTCAGTTCCTGTCTTGTCTTTTCACTCTTCCTTTTTATTTGCCAAGAGCATTAACTTCCATTACTGTCCGACATCACAGTGGCCTTGAATACGCTCATTTATGAGCTGGAGGGTCAGCTCCTTTGTTCTTACTGATAGTAATCTTCCATTTTCTTGTGACAATGCATCCAGATGGAAACTCTTTATGCTGGAACAGAAGATGGCATTTCAGGACCTGACTTCACATCAGTTAATAAGCTCTGATAGCTGCATTCACAATGTCGATCACAGATTATCATCATATTGAGTCGGCACAGTGGCCTTGAAGATACTCAGACAGACACTGAGCTGATGCAGCTGCTTTTTTTCTGTCTCTTCAACAATTATAACGATGACACTTCCTGTGGTTGCTTTTGGTTCCCACTTTAACTGAGGGGAACCCCAAACCCATAGTGTATGAAGTGCATTAAACACCTGTGACTATTGTTTTCTATGTAAGCCCACACGCCAGTCGTGTCTTTGTGTGCATCAAAGCATCAGGATTCTACGTTGTCCTATTTCCCAGTGTCTAAACACGTAAAAGCAGCTTCTTTTTTTTCACATTTGCTCTTCAGATCAAAACATCCTGGCACCGGTACACTACTACTTCTGTCTATGTGGTATATCCGCTGGTGTGAGTATCGTCTGTACATTACCTGCCTGGTTATTTCATCCATCAACAGTTTCTCAATCAATTTTACCTAGGATTTTACTGTATCACAATATATCCAAACATATTCTATATTTTAGTTAGAGCAGTTTACACTAAATTGTGTTTTTTCATGCCTTCAAGAGCAGGTAAGATGGCTGCATGGCTGTTTTTATATAGTGTACAGACGTCTTAAAGCTGCTAACTGTTGATCTCTTTAATTACAGTATGTGGACCATGTTGATCCCCACTGAGCTGGCCGAGTGGAATTTTTTTTTTTGTAATTAGGGGGGCTTTGATGGGCATAATAAAATCAGCAGGTGTATTTCTAGGCTGGTTATTCACTGGTTCTTAAATAGTTGGGCCACCTCCAATAACACTGTAAACATTGTGTATGCTTTTCTGAAATAAAACATCAGCCTCCAGAGAAAAAGAGCAGAGTTGCAGTTTCACAGACCAAGTCCCATATATTTGATGAGTCTGGTCATTAGGTCTTCGCTCACTAAAAACAAGAATGTGGGTGGCTAACCACCTCTCTTGCATAATCTCCTGGAAGAAACCCTGTAGTATGCATGATAGTGTGGAAGTAATGAATACTGACTAACTTGTTCAAAATAAGAAACTATTCTAAATGTCCTGTTGTTAACTTTCAGAGGCCTTGTTCATAGTATACAACAAACCTGACACATTTTCTTCTACTGAAATTATAATTGAGTGACTGGCAATGCTGGTGTCAAAGAGAACAGGAAACCAGGTTTAAAGTAACAACACAATTTGACTCACCAGTTGTCTCCGTGTCCAGACGGTCGCCATGGGAGTTGAACCACTGAACTCTGGGGAACGGGTCTCCGGTGACATTGCAATCAATCAGCGCACAGCTCCCCTCCCGGGCAATTATCTGGCTCACTTTTGTGAACACAACTGGGACAAATCCGTCGTCTGTCACATTGCCGGTTTGTGTATGGTTTCCATCCGTGTCCAGCGATAAGGCCCCGGCGGTGTGATAGGTGATAAGGGACACCAGGACCACAAACACGTATCCGACGGTCCAGTGCATTTTCTCTGAATGTTGGTGAGGGGGAAGAGACTCTGTCATTCCTCCTGGGTGTGCATCCTGCACACTGGCTATCTCTTGATAGTAGAAGGCAATTTGGTATTCAGCTCTGCGACTTGAAACATCTCACTGAAAACAAGAAAGAAAATTGCCATTTATTAATCAGACAGCACAGGACGAAACAACATGTACCTGTTCAGGCCTTGATGCTCAGCAGCTGGAATACACTGATAAGGAAGCTGCTCTTGTAACACAGGACTGCAACTAAAAATTATTTTATATATTAATGGTGTGGCCTATAAAACATCTAAAAAAAAAAAAAAAAAGAAGAAAAAAGCCAGCATTAGCCAAAGCCAAAAGTAACATCTTCAAATTACTTGTTTTGGCCAACCAAGAGCCTAAAACATACAGTGATATAAAACAAAGAAAAGCAGCAAATTTCTGTTGATTGACAAATTATTAATGAACTAATCATTTCATCTCTTAGTAATTAACAATCAATTAACCTTTCTTTCTTGGCTAATTAAATTTCAATGATGATAACTAGCTATTTAATGTTGTAGTTATTGTTTATCATGTAAAAAATCCCAAGAGGTGGCACCTTCATATCTACTTAAAGATCCTTGCTATTCCTTGTTCTGTATTATAAAAATTTCAAATACCATACAATCTGATTACTGACGGTGTTCTACTGACATCCTATGATGTTAGTCTGTAATAGATTATTAATCAAATAAAATAAGCAACATAAGAGGTTAAAGTCTTGCCTACATGCAGCTAGAGTAATGGTGTGGTCTCACTAACTCACTGATCATATCTACATTCATTCATAGTTACCTAACAGCACAAAACACCAGCATTTAGTCTGGGTTTTCATCCAGTCTAATCTAGCTAATATGTGTTCACTGCTAAAGCCAGTTACATCATATGAAAAATAAAAAATATAGGCATCTATAATTTGCAATGACGTAAAAAGAGATCGACTGTAACATTAAAATCACACAAGTAGCTTTCTCATCTGTGTTAACAGCACCAACTGGCTTGATTAATACGAAAACAAAGCCACATTACAACATAACGGAGCTGTGTGTGGGCTCCGTCTATTTTCTAGCTCACATCGTTGCCAGACACATAGCCAACGAAGATGACATCGTTAGCTACCTCATGCAAGTCCGATAAAAACAAACTCGCAATAATATGGATTGTCAATTGTAATTTAATTATATGCGGGGTTGTTACGACGAATTCGTCGCCTTGAACTGTGCCGTTTAAACGCAACACAAAACAAAGGCGTGGGACCCGGCTATGTGCTGGACGACAGTCGGTTTTTATATCACGGGACCCTTCCAGAACTGTGCCACTGCTGTTTACAAAATGTAGTCAGACAGTCTCTTTAGCTAACATTTAATGGACGATTTATGTAGCTGCCGTTAACAGTAGCAGCAGCAGTTGATGACAAAAAAGCGTTAAAAGGCTCTGAATTCATACCGACAAACGCGATAACGTTACCTCCTCAGAGCGCGAGCACAACGGTCCAGCAAACGGCCAACTCAGTGTCGACGCTAGCGGCTAAATGTTGATAAAAAAAAACGAACGAAATTCTTCAAATTAAACACTATTTCCTTACTTACATCATGGTGTGTCGCCGGTCAAACGCGGATGTTTGATGGGAAGCACCAGAGTCGATGTTTTGTCGCTTATTTCTCCGGCATCTCGATTCTCCTCCCACCGCTGGTCGTCCGCTATAAGCAACCAGCAACTAGTTTCTCTGTGCTTCAGCACGCGCTGGGTGGCAACATTGCTGAGGTGCTTGGGTTGCATTGCTTGGATATGTTAAACATTTAGGTGAATAAATTGCTATTTAGACAATGATTTGGAGTAATAAAACATTTTAATGATGAGTTTTTATCACTGTTCCATTAGTGTAAACCCTATTTCCAAAGTAGGTCAATGTATGGGGGTCCTCAGGTCTTCTGAGGACATTTTCTAGAGCAAATCAATTTCATTTCTAAATGGGTGACATATTATATGGGTCAGAGTCACAGTCTTCCATATTGGCTATTACTTCTTCACCCAGTGATGGAGAGTGAGTACATTTACTCATGAACTGTAATTAAGTACAAGTTGAGCTAGGCTTCTTTTGTACTACTTTATACTTTACTACATTTCAGAAGGAAATATTGTTCTTTTTTTTTTTTTTTACTACACTACATTTATCTGGCAGATAAAACAAGCAGTTAAAACATATAACAATCTTATAAAAAACAAGGCATTGTAGAAGATAAAACCTGTGGTTTCCAATCATTTGACTTCATTTAAACTGTTCAAGGCCCAAATTGGTGAAAATGTTTTTCACATCATCTGTATTTCTGACAGGTAAATGCGCTGCGGTCAAAACCCATTGCTGCCCTGCATTTACTTTGTTATCAATTAAAGCTAAAAGGTTAGGACAGTCAAAACAGACAAAAACAACAACAATCAGGGTAAGTAAGGGGCATAGAAAGCAGCAGGACACAGAAAAACAAATTTCCTTTTGGAACAATTAAGCAATATGGATAAAAAAAAACGTTTCCTGGACGAAAATAAAGACAGAACAAAAGGCCAAACGGGCTGTTTGTTTGTGAGCCACAGTTGATAACTGACTGACCTTGAGGCCACAGTAAAAGTCTGAAATCGACACTCTGCACCAGGTGTCAATAACTGAGTCAATAATGCTCCATCTACATATAGAAGCTATGGATATTTCAGGAAATGTGTGTGTGACGGTGCTTTAGTTTATGTGATAGTCACCAAAGTCTGTGTTTGTTTTCGTAATGGAGTAAGATGATCCCAAAATACAGTTTAAAGGTTAAAGTATATGCTTTTCATGCTAAATTTAATAACATTTAGAGGGAATTTGGTGTTTTTCTTCAATTGTTTAACATCAACCCCTTTTCTACCCAAGATGCTTAAGGAGATTTTACAGCTAATAGCTTACATTTACGCAGGCAAAGTTTTAAATCCAGGATTCAGGATGCATATTTTTAATGTAGTATTTTTCCATAGTGGTATTGCAGCCTTTACCTGAGGATTTTTAGCTCTAACACTGCAGCCAGAGGAGTGTAAGTAAGTGTTACAAAAGCCTGATTTCTAAGCCGCCCCTCTGATCTTCTTAACCTTCACAGATGAATGTTTCAGTTGCACACAAACACTTCTGAGATCTCAGACACACTGTTCACACAGTGCTACATACGAGGTGTGGCTGTTCAATAATGAGGCTAATGCTGGTTTGACTTCATTAGCCCGGTCTCGTGTTAACACAGCGGGGAGAAAGTCTGTACAAAGGAGAAGGAAACAGTTTCCACCAACAGACAGGCTCTGTTGTTGTCAGCAAGTACTGTTGTGTGACTGCTAACCATGCAGGTTTAAAAAAAGATGAAGACAATCTGGTGGGAAAAAAAAGGTTGTTTTTTCTTACTTGAACGTGATTTTTCAAAAGTCATCAGGAAACAAAGAGATGGCACCAGCTGAATGTTTACTTCAGCCATAAGTAAAGCTGTAAAGTTAACATGAGGCCACAGGTAAAAAGACCACTACAATGTTGTGTTAATCCTCTGTGACCAGTAATAGCAGCTAAAATCCTTTTTTGTGCCCCGATTGCCTAAATCTTGAGAGCTTTAGTTTTGCAACAAGGTTTTGGTTTGGGACAACCTCCAAATCAATTGGGCTTTTTATCATCAATTAGCAGATTAAACACAGACCATGGAGAGAGATTTAGATGGTAATGTGACATTTTGATTCTCAAAGCTGCACCTGCAGAAAACAAGAACATGAAACCATTTCCGGCATGTTTTCTGAATGTTGGTGGTAGATGGGTTTTTCTATTTTTGGTGTTGAACTAAACTCTAGCAACACTCTTGTTTTAATCTCAAAGTAAAGTTGTTCTTGACACTACAAGTGTTGCAACACCACAGCTCAAACATTAATTCGTCCTGCCAAGTGCAGGAGGAGTTCAAGTTGACTGTCAGTGAACCTCTGCACCTACTTTTTGAAATGACACCTCTCTAAAACATGCCCATGAAACCTCGCTGCATCGCCTGCCTTAACTTAAAAGATATAACATTATCACACTTTAACAGAACATGTAAGTTAATGCTCAAACTTCTGAGATGTGTTGTCTCATAGAGCCAAAATGACACCTGACATGCTACCAACATTCAACTAATACAGGAAACAGTGATATCTAGTGATGTCACTGTTGTGTCCAAATGATAAAAGTTATGTAGTTTAACGTAATGGAGTGTGAAATGTATTTTTGTTTTATGTATTTGAATTATTGAAAACCAGGCCACTTTATTTGTTTCTGTATCCTCCAGTAAGTTTTCCCCATCTATGAAATCCATGCACCAGGCCGAGTGCAATTTAAGATGTATGTCACAGAGGAAATATTTCACCAGGAGTCATCGTCTTTGAAGAAGGAGCAAAAACATGTAGACTCACAAGACAAAATACAGAATAATTATAAGCTATTATTTATTTTTGTACATGGAAAAGTTAAAAACAACATCACTGTGTAGTGCAACGATGGAGCAACAAATTATGAGATTACTTCTTTTGTCATTGCTCCAAAGGGTTTTCAATGATAAGCCCCATGTTGAATAGACATGCATTGAAAACATTTTTCTAAACTTTTGACTGTGGTTTACATATAGTCAGAGGTAACAAAATATTAAAATATATTTAAACTCAATAATATATTTCAATATAAAAGCCCTCAACAATAAATTGAGAAAAAATACATAATCTGTCAGGGAAAAATAAACTTCTCATCACAAAGCATCTTTGATGAGTGAGGAGAGTCGTTTGAAAGCCTGTTGAAAGAAATGTGAGAGATTAGAGTCAGTTATGGGGCGTGTGCATGTGTGTGTGTGTGTGTGTGTGTGTGTGTGTGTGTGTGTGTGTGTACCTCATCAATCTGTGCTGGTGTGGAGAGAGAAAAGGCCGCTCTGACGTAGGGACAGGGGTCACTACTGTTGATCATGAAGACGCCTCCGGGAACCAGCAGCACCTTTAACACACATACACACACACACACACACACACACACACACACACACACACACACACACACACACACACACACACGGGGCTCGTGTTACTTGATATTTTCATTACTCCCCCCCTACAGTTTTGACACAGTTGATCTTTTCACGTAACGAAGGCCTTGAGAACAAACTGGTCTTTGTTTTTTTATCAGTGGCTGTTTTATGCGAACACTAAGTCTTGTCCTAATGTAAAGCCAGGCAGGTCATCAATTTTCATTCTCAGGACACAAATGAACAACAACTTGATCAAGAGGGTGAAATATTCGTTTTTAAAGTCACTATTCCCAGCCAAGAAATAGTCCCTCATATAAACCACAAGTTGCTGTATTTACATTTATTTTTTTGTACAGGTTAAACGAAGGAAATAAAATGAGAGTGACCTTTAGATTTGATGGTTGTTATCATCAGAGCCGGGCTAGCTGTTTCCACTCTTTATGCTAAGCTAAGATAACTAGCTGCATATTAAACCAACAGACATGAAAGCGGCATCAAACCTCTAATCTAGCTTAAAGTGAATAACAGTATTTTCCAAAACTATTTCTTTAGCCTGTTTCAGACATTCAGCTACTTGCTGGTGAGATCATGGGAAAAGATAAAACACAAACAGGATACTCTTTGTTTATTCATTTCAGATTCAAAGTGCTGTTATTCCTCCTCTGTTAGCACCAAGGATAAACTGGAGAAAGTCTTTGCTTTGTTCTGTGTGGAGGTTTTAAATAACCAGGATTCGGAGCAGAGAAGTCCACTGTGCAGAGACCTTGGAAAAGCTTGATTGTACCCACTCTTGTTTTTATATGGCTAATCAGCTATTCGCTAGCAGGGATTTACAGAGGCTCAGTGTGTATGTGTGTGTGTGTGTGTGTTTGTGTAGGAGTGGAAACACTCAGTTGCTTAACCCACTCACAGTGTGCACAATGCCTGCTTTACATGCACCATCCTTCACTCCTCCTTTACTCCTTCACAAAACCTGCCTCACCCCTGGTGCATAACATCTGCTCGCAAACAAGGGACACAGGGAGAGGCAAAAGCACGCAGATGCATTCTGGGTAGCTGTTATTTGCATGCTAGAGTGACGCGGGTATGTGTTAACTTGAAGTGGACATGTGTAGGTTTTGCGTGTGTGTTGTGTTTTTGAGTTCTGACCTCCTTCTCCAACGCCTTCTCCATAATCAGCTGTTGAGTATCAGCGATGCCCTTTAGCTTGATCCACAGGAACATGCCTGCTGATGGGCTGTGCCACTCTGCTACATCTACACACACACACACATACACACACACACACACACACACATACAAAGTAGGGAAAAAAGAAAAGGCTGGGTGTGTGCTTTCTGACTCAGCCAGCAGTTTTTCCCTATGTGGTCCGTTTTTTTGTCGCTGTCGTGAATCCGTTTCTGTGCAGCTTCTCTAACAATTCTTCTCCATTTAACCGACACTTGACAAAACATACGGTCTCATAAGTAGTTTACACCTTCACAAATGTGGTGCTTGGTGTTACAAATGGCATGAATGCGCCTGCCAATGTTGTTTAACATGCATTTCCATAAATGACCTCTAGGCAGTGGCTCCAAGAAAACAAGCTGTTTCCCAAACTCATACCACATAATACTTTTTAGCAAGTTTTGAGTATTTATTGTTTTCACCCCGGAAACCTGACAAAAAAACAGTATGTGTGCATTTGAAGACTAAAAAAACTCTGTTGATGGACACTATTCTCCCACAATGCAATACACACACAGGAAATGGTGGAGCGGCTCACAGCTGGAATATATTAAAACTAATGGTGGATGGTGGTAAAACTTTTCCAGGAACAGATCAAAAAACTTTTTGCAGTGTCTTTGCTCCATGTAACACATATAATGTGTTTTGGTATAAAATGGTAAGGTATATAATAAAGGCAAAAACAGTGAACTATAGTAAGTACACAGCTTAACCGACTCATAAAAATCTTCACCATAAATATATGACAGTATTTTCTTTCACATGTTATGGTCCAGAAAGCTAGTTTCACTTCTTCTTATGCGTTTCTATACACAATCATTTTCCTTTCCCTTTAAAACCTTCAAGACATCACAGCAAACACTATTATAATAACTCAGTCTCTATTAATGTAAACAACTTAAGTTTAACAAAGAAACTGTTATTGCAAATTCCTCTTATGAAGTTTATTTGAGCTTTCAGCCACATGTCATGACTTTTTAAAATGATTTACTGTATAACCACTGGAGTGTCAACATCTCACTTCCAGCAACCTAGCGACCTAGCAACAGCAAACGCTACAGCCAGACACTTCTACTGAATAGACAGCTGAGAGAAACCTCTTTTATGCATTATGTCAGATTAGGCTTAATAAAAAAAATGATATAAACCATGTTCTTGTGAAGAAACCAAAGTTATGTTTACATTCAGTATAAATAAGTGTATCTTCCCTGCCTGGCAAACTGGCTGACTGCATTTTCTCCCTCATTCAACATTTGCAAAGCAAATCTTTTAAATATTCTAAGTTTTGATTACATCCACGTGTACGAGCTGCCAGTCTTCTTCGCCGTCTGTCATGCTGCTACATTTCGTAGCAAATTACCGCCACTAATGGTTAATAAGTGGAACAGCATGAAACTGGTAGTAGGAGTGTTTATATCGCCCCACGAGATACAAACATAACATTAAAATGCTGCTCTACAGTTCTACTAGAGCTTTAAACCAAAAACAGGTGGGGGTGGATCTGTTTGATTGACAGGTTTATACATGTCTGGCACGCACAGACATGGTGGTGGCGGCCATCTGCTCCACCCACATTAGCTCCCCACCCAGGAATCAAATTTGGGTTCATCTGGTTATGAATTTCTGTTTGGATGCTGTTAATTTATAGTAAATCCAACTGAAAAGGCTACAACATGACCATTTATAAGTTTATAGGTAATGTTTTCTTTTTCTATTTCATGTCCACAAACCTTTGAGCCACTTGTCTGCAGAGCTGATCATGGCATCACGTTGTTTCCTGTAAAACTCAATCACCCTGTGAGAGGAAGGAAAAACAAAACTGTTTCATGCTTCGCTGCAGGAGCGGCTGTATTATTTAACTGGTACTGTAGCTATAACAGATGAGGTAATTCTTAACCAGCCAAACCTGTCATGCAGAGCAGATGTGTCTGTACAGTGACACTGTTGGAAGTGACGTACCTGTCTATGTGCTGGAGGAAACCCTCTTGTCCCCAGCTGTGCAACAACTGGGACACCATGAGCTGAGAGGAAGCAGGAGACGGGTTATATAATGTGAGGACTGGTACAGATTCAAACAAGACCTACGAGGAACCATATTCTCTTATTGTGGAACAACTCTACAGCAGATGTTCCACCTTCACATCTGCATTTTTATTACAGTATTACAGTTCCTATACAATCTAGAACAACCGTGCAGTGGGAGTATGACACACCTTCTTCCTTTCACCACAGACAAAATAGATGTATACCAACATGCATGCATTTACTGAGTTACTGACAAGATTTCAGTCCAGATTAGATGAAAAAGCAGAGGCGGGGATTGAATCAGAGTATGGTGGCAGATATCTTGCAGCTCCTAATTAATCCTTTTCTTTCTTATTAAAACCTCCTCTGCAGCTGCTGCTAATCCAGACACACCACAGCGTCTTATTTTACTTGATTTGGCTTCAGCTGCAGTGCAACAACACACCCCTTGTTACTGGTGAGTTTCCGATTGTGTTGGTGTAAATGTGGCGTGCCTGAGGGGTGGGAACAGACACTGGCAGACTATACAAATGACTCTGCTCGAAAATATGCTTCATCGCTGGCACTCTGTGTACGTTGACTGCATAACTGCTCCGTGCTTACTGCTGCACGGAGGTCTGCTTGGTTCACTGCTCGCAGCGTCGACAGCATTTTTAAATGATCTCCTTTAGCCCGTTTAGATGGCACCAAGATGGAGGCCGCCACACAGGATGAACATCAAATACCAGACACACGCAGAATATTCAGTGATAGGGAAAAGAGCAGGTTGTGGTGGTGTAAAATGAAGTTTTTATTCACCTGTGTGAAGGTACTAGTGTGCATCGTTGAGGCCTGGATGTGCAGCACCACCCGGTCCACCAGCGGTTTGGGACCGGTCACAAAACCTATCCTCAGCCTGAAGCACAAAAAAGAAAATTAAAAAAAAAGGCAAAAGGCAGACAAGAAGTCAAAGACATAAAGGAGTTATACATAAAACATCTCCCACACAGAATCATGTGCAATATTTAACTTGACATTACTTGAAATATTAAACCAACAACCTTGAAAATGGCATGTAGACAAATATTCACTTTTTATGTTGGCTCTGACTTTGTCGTTGTGTGTTCCTAATCTGTTTGTACTGATGTTGCCGAAGTTCTTTATTTCAAAGCAACAAAACAACAAGGTTAAATTCATAAACACAGATTCCAGCTCTGAAAGTACATTTGTCTGAAAAACATTCACTTTAAACATGTTTAGGTGTCTATGATACAGTATCGACTAAAAATCTTTTTAACACGCCAAGTAGTTACAACATTTAACAATTCACAATCAATGAATCTGAAAGTTTTATTTTACTGTTGGATCTATAAAATATATGCATATGTGACAGATTACATGAATACTAACGAGTTAAATAAAGCGATTATAGACAGGGGTGTCCAGTTATAATGTATTTGGCCATGAAAGATTTCCTCTTTCCTACGAACACACTCATCAGCTGTATCCTGCACAAGCAACCATCAGATATGAGCAGTGGGGAATTACACAAGCAAATTAAACTGTAAGACTGACTGGAAAAACACACCCTGCTCACATGTCAAGTCCTGACTTGCTACAGGAAAATCTCTGCTGTAGCAGAGCCAATAAAATCTTAAATGGTAACAGCAGAGCTTCACATGCACTGGTGTTAAAGAAAAACAACCACCCCTCCACACACACACACATTCATACACACAGATTGAGATGCTCACCCTGAAGACAAGATCTTAGAGAAAGAGTCGGTCCTGATGATCCTCCCGTCCACGTCCATGGAGAGAAACGTGGGAGCCCACGGCTGCCAAATACAGAAACACAACATGAATCACACCAGACTGTGGCCTCGATTCATAATAATCCAAGTGAATGTGTTAAGATAAGACCAGAAAGTCACAGTAAAGGAGACAACTCAACTATTTTACCTTTTTAAATATGACATAATGTGAAAATTCATTTTGACAAACCGGGGAGGTGATTGAACTTTTCGTACCTTGTCAAACTGCAGGAAATAGTACGGGTCGTCCTCGATGATGAGCATGTCGTACCGTCTGGCCAGCTATTAAAAAGAGCGGAGGACATTAATAGAGAAAACGACGGAGTAAATCTGCAGGGAAATCAGCTTCAGAGAGATTTTTAAAATACAGCTTCATCTGCAGAGTGTGAAGACATGAATGCAGTCATCTTTGACTCTGAATGAACTCAGAGATTTGTTTTGTGACTCTGCAGGAGAGACAAACCTCGTACACTTCTTTCTTTCTCTGAACCGTCATGGAGGCACCGGTGGGGTTCCCTCCGTTGGGGATGGTGTAGAGGATTTTGGGGGCAGTGCTGCCAGGCGTGTGCACCTCTGAGGGGTCCCACTGAGATAAGACCTTCTTCAGGGCCGCAGGTATCATGCCGTGTTGATCGCTAGGAACGTTGATTAAGTTGCAACCGAGCGGCTGAAGCTGCAGAGTAAAAGAAGTAAGTTGAAAGGTTACTTCACCTTGAGTTACTGTATGTTTGTGTAGTTAAAATATCATTATGAAATAAAGTTCCTCTCACCGCTGCCAGCGTGCCTGAATACGTGGGTGCATCCAGCAGAACGTTGTCTCCAGGGTTGACCAACATCTCAAACACCTAAAACCCACAAAACAGCGAACACACGAGACTCAGACTGTAAGAGGCTGCAACTGTATGTAGCAGGTCTCGAAAAAAATCTGATTTCCAGGATAAATTTTAAGTCAACACCGAAGTTAATTGGGTTTAAAACATAAATTGTTTGTAAACTAAAACTGGGCTTGCATGGAAATTACTATAAAGATTTGTTGAGATCCTTAATTTTTTATATGTTTCACGTGCTATACATCCTTTGCCAAATAGCTATTCACAGACAAAGAAATACAGAGACTCATTTGGGATTGGTAGCAACAATTACGAATTTTGGACTCAGTTCAAAATCATATTTATTACCAATTCTCATAAAATTAGGGAAAGTCATTAAGTATAAGGTGATACAACATATAAACAAGATGTTTTTTTAACAGAAAATTTGCTGACACCAACGTCTTTGTGTGATCCTTTGCTTTTTCCTCTGCTCCTCTAACAACAGCGTGAGTGAAAATAAACATTAGCACTGCAGCTGTCGGGGTCAGTACCTTACAGAGCCCCTCCTGGCTCCCCGTCGTCACACACATGTCCATCTGGCCGTTCTCAGGGGTGTAGCTGGCGGTCGGTGGACTGTGCAGGTTCTTCTGCAGGTTTTTCATCCACGTCAGCAGCTCAGGGATTCTATGTAGGAATGGAAACTTTTTCAAGACTTAGAGCACAATAAAGTGCACCTTGTAATAATCAGTGGCATTTAGAGACACAGAAGAGCTTTACACTTCAATTAACATGAAGGAGCAAGGTGTAGGTGAAGGATGCTCTGTATGGATTTGATGTCTAGACTTGTCCTCGGTGCATTAACCTATATCTGTTATCACTGGTGGTGAATGAGTCACTTGAGGCTGTGAAGTTTACAGAGGTTGTTATAAAAAGATAAAGGTTGCTGCAGAATGATAACCTCCACGCTCTGCTCTACAGATGTTATTCTGAGGTGGCTTTAAGTAAAGATAAGATGCACATTTAAAGCCTTTAACGTGCAGATGCTCCAGCTATCGGCAAAATTGGCAAAAAACAATCTGCTGGCTTGAGCGCAGCTACATTTTAATGTCTCTCTTCAAGTTCTGGAAAATCTCCTGAACAAGTGACTGATGCCACAAAACATGGATTCCTGATCTTGATCTCTCACCCATTCGAGGCAGAGTACTGCAGAGCCCTCTTCATCGCAGCTTCATCGAAGGTGACTGTTTGTCCATTCTTCACCGTGATGGACGCTGACTGGAAGGGGAAGGTGTTGGGGTTCGGCGCCCCTCCGGCCAGAGAGATCAGGGACGGAGGCGACCGCTGCTGCAGCTCGGCTTCAGACGGGTGGAGACGGAGAAGATGAGGATTGACTTATAATGAGGTTGCAGCTGAAACGCTAATATCCTAGTTCATTGATCTTACAACAGAAATCCACATTAAAACTTATAATCTACACCATCAATAAAGATGGACTTTAGGAAATTTAGGGAAAATAATTGTTAATGAATTTTTCAGTTTCTTGCTCCAAAACCGGTGAACATTTGTATCAATATCACTTTGCAGGTAAAAAGGCTTTAGAGTCCCACTGATACTGGATTTTTGAGATCTTTTTAGAGTTATTTCATAATAAAAAAACAAACATTTAAAACACAGCATTTAAAAGTAAAAAACAATCAAACAAACTCAAATATACATATTTAAAGCTAATGCACTGCAGTTTGTTGTTACTTGTCATTACTTAAGTATCTGTGATAAATTAAATATTGGAATAAACAAGTTTAAAGTATCTAGTAAACATTTAGGCTACAGGGGCAGAATTTGGTTGTTTTCAGGAATTTCTTTTTCCCATTTAATATTAATTGTGTTGTAGCAGCATTTCAGTGAAGGTATGTCTGTGTATGGCAGGTTTAGTACAGGTCACTCTGTCAAGTCAGACAGAATCCAGCAAAGTGGTTGCAGCCCCATCTCTGATTTTGCTCAGAGTTTATCAATAAAATGTCTATATGTATATATATATATATATAAATGTCTACACTAAAATACTGAAAATAACAAAAAGTTTACTGTTGCGTGAAAGAAGAAAAGAAGCAATTATTAAATAACCAACAGCAAGCCTGAGGCCACATATTTCTCCTGCACAGAGAGACTGTACAGACTGTACCGTGAGAGGAAGGAATAGGATCCAGCGGCTCAACATGTTCACCGGATACCGCAACTTTGTCTGTCTCTTATGTAACACCACTTATTTTATAAAAGCATAGCAGCGATGAAACTTGTTATGAAAGGCAGACTACAGAAGGAAAACTTACTCAGCATCCTGATGGGAGAGGGCTTTCTGGCTGCACTAACAGCTGTCAGAAACCGAGCGTAATTCATGATTCCTGCACAAATGGTAAAAATCAGATATATTAGTTTCCCCTCGCATTAAAAATCACTTTGTTTATTCATCCATTCAGTCTCAACCTGTTGCTGAGCCTCACAGAGAAGCATATGGTCTGAGTTTGTGTCGTCCATTTTACATTTTATACATTACACATGGACAAAAGTGTGACTAAAAGCAAAACAACAGAAAAGTAATTCTTAATTTCGCCATGCTGGCTTGTCTTGCACAACAGAAATCACTATTGTACGTTAATCAGGTGAGTAGCGTAACGTTAGACCTGATGTAAATCAACAATGAACATGCACAAGCAGGGGTTTGGTTTACACTCTACGGGACACCACCGTGAACGTAAATTATACCGACTATAACTAATACATTAAACGGTAGTTACGGCATTAACCTGACCACGTTCAGCTGTGCAACTGACCTTGCGTAGCTTAGTGCGACCGCCGCGGGGGCTTCTGGTTAATGTAGTCCTTGATAAATGTCTGTGAATAATGGTCGGCTGCGGTGTCCGTTGAGCGAACTACACTACCCACGCTGTAAAACAAAAACTACAGCTTTACGAAACGACTTATCTTAAGTTCTTTTGATAGTTTATTGTTTGAGTCGGTATCATAAATCTACTAAGATTATTCATAAAGGAAATGACTGTAAATCCTTACTGGTAAGAGGTCTGGTGTGACTGTTGTCGAGTTGTTGTTGTTGTTTTTCTCCGCTAGAGGGCGATAAACCGTATCCACAGGTGGAGAATGACCGAAAATCGACGAATTAGACGAACTTCCGTGTTGTTAGCTTAGCTTAGCTGTGCTAACTACGTATGACAAACTTTGTTGCTTTATTTTAACTAATTACGGTCAAAAATTCTCGAGGTTTGCAGTCTGTGCCACGTGTTTCCCCTCAAATTGGTCATTTTGCGATGGGCTTTTTAACGTTAGCTGTAAGCGATGAATGTATGCTAGCAAATGAGAGTGGTATCTCGGCTAAATAAGGTAAAGTAAAAAGCTGACGACTTCTTCCAAGTTACGCTCTTACAATTAACTGAATAAATACATAGAAATACGCTGAAAGGAAAATACGCTCTCGTGACTTAGCTAACGGAGAAACACGCTCTACGTGCATTCAAATAATTGCAACGGTTGCTGTCTGCATTCATGTTGCATTGAGTTGAAAGGGATCAGGTGTGTTTCTGTCTGTTAAGCAGTTCAGAGTTGTGAGGTTGGTTTCCTAGATAACTCTGAGATCTTAGCTGGCATGTAGAGCTGCAGACTGGCTGTTTTGTCCTTGGTGTTAACATTCCTGTCGTCGTTTCAATGGGGAAAAGAAAAGACATGATTCACCCCAGGTTTCTCGGTGAGTATGCAAGATTATTGACATTGACTTGTACATTTCGATAGCCATGGTTGTGTTTTCCCTGTGCTGAAATATACTCTTAATTATCAGTTTTCTAGATACACCTAATATAATATTTAGTTAACCCTTACTGATATAAATGAGGGGAAAAACTGATGACCTAAGAGTTATATCCACATCTCTCTTAAACAATTTCAACAAAAAACTGAACATTATAACTTTAGTGAAAGCAGGATTTATTGCAGCGGTTTATAGTTTGAGGTTTGACAGACATAATACACTGGCAACTAATTATACAACTGAATTGTCTTAGGGATATAGCTGGAAATGGTAAATTTAAATTGCACAGTTAATTAGAGTAAAGAAATGCTTCAAATTTGAGACATATTTTAAACAGTTCTTACATGCTTATAATACCTATGTTTTCCATCTTGTCCTCTGCAGGTGAAGGCAGCTCTAGCCTGCACAGCGTTCACAAGCGGAAACACAAAAAACACAAGAAGCACAAGAGGAAGCATCACAGCTTCACTGAGGCCCCGGAGCCCGAGCCTGTCGTGGTTCCTCGGCCTCCTCCACAGCTCCGACTCAAGATCAAACTGGGAGGACAGACGCTGGGGACCAAGAGGTGAGCTGTGATGATGAAGATGAAGGTGGCCTCAGCTGTGTCAGTGCTCATTTGTCAGTTTGACCAGTACACAATCATTTCATGGTCTGTTTTCCTGTTGTCTCTACCAGTGTTCCCACCTTCACTGTGCATCCCGGTGTGGCCCGTCCTCCCTCTCCATTGATGATCATTGATAATGTTGACGTTGATGATGATGACGAAGACGACGACGATGATGAT
This sequence comes from Seriola lalandi dorsalis, assembly GCF_002814215.2. Classification (NCBI taxonomy): domain Eukaryota; kingdom Metazoa; phylum Chordata; class Actinopteri; order Carangiformes; family Carangidae; genus Seriola; species Seriola lalandi. Next base: position 1,087,178 of record NW_019525532.1, on the reverse strand, counting down.
GACGACGATGAGCCTTCTGTGCCTCTGGAGCAATATCGGGCTTGGCTGGGTAAGTGACGAGTAAAGTAGATAGATATTTACTGGATCTGGAGGTGATATTCCTGTCCTGTTATGACAGTGTATTAAGTTAAGTGACACATTTTTTACGTAACTTGGGTTGAGTGAAATGTCTGTTTTTTAAATCTGGTCATCATAACATTACCAATGATTTACTTTTCAAAAAGACCACAAAAGCAAAGTGAATGCAAATTATCTTAATGTTAAGTTTTCTGTTTTATCTTGGTCAAAATTTAAAAAAAAAAGAGACCACTTTTTGTCCTCTGTTGGACAATAAATCCATGTTTATCTTGTTTGTCCTGTATCAGACGAAGACAGTAACCTCGCTACATCCCCTATGCCAGACATGGATTCAGACTCCATGCTGGGTGGGCCTGTGGACGAGGAGGAGAGGTGGCTGGACGCTCTGGAGAAGGGAGAGCTCGACGACAATGGAGAGCTGAAGAAAGAGGTCGATGAGTCTCTGCTCACAGCCAGACAGGTGAGAAACAGAAACAGGAAAGATAAGTACTTCAATCCCCTGTTGATGATGTGTTGAAAATTGCTTTAAACATTTATCCCTGATTGCTTTTTTTGATGTTGTTCCTGTTCAGAAAGCCCTGTTGCACAAGCAGCAGAGCCAGCCTCTCCTGGAGCTCCCCATGGGCTACAAGGAGAAGGAGATGACCGCAGAGATGATGCAGAAACGGGAGGAACGAGCTCGAAAGAGACGCCTGCAGGCCGCTAAGAAAGCAGAAGAAAATAAGAACCAGACAATAGAGAGACTGACAAAAACCAGCAAGGCCAAGATCAAAAGCATGAAGGAGAAGAAGTCCAAGCAGAACCAGTGCCCCATGATCCGATATAGTGACTCTGTCCAGGGCATGGCCATCTCCTTTCCCACAGGGGTTCCTGCTCCGGACCCGGTACCTCCCTGTCCTCTGCCTCCGACCCGGGTCAGCTGCGGGGTCAGCGGCTGCGACAACCTGAAGAAATACTCCTGCTCAAAGACTGGGGTTCCTCTCTGCAGCCTTGAGTGTTACAAGAGGAACCTGCTGCTTGTGCAGGGTGCAGCCTGAACTTAAGAGGGACAGGTATCGATTGTAGTTATGCTTGTCCCAAGCTGATACGATGAGGTGCCCAGAGTCCGCATGGTCGTAAATTCTTGATGAAATTTACGTTACACGGATACTCTTTGACCACATACATGTGGAAGGTATAAATTGAACTTTACACTTCAAGCCTAAATCTTTTCAGGACTCAGAATCCAAGTCCAATGTGGATTTACTTTTTATCTAATTGTTTTGTGGTGTTATATTAATAATAATGGCTTTCCCTGCAGTGATGCTGGTTACACAATTCAATTATGATATCAAAATCTGTGTACAAACATTCAATATTTATGACTTCTTGAAGACTACATAAAACCCATATTTTTGTACAAGTTTTGAGACATAGTAATATTGTTTCCACCGGCTTGAGCGTCTTATTTTTTTAATGTGTAAATTATGCTTAAAGACTGACAAGGGTCATCTATGACAGACAGATTAGTTTGAAAGACTGGAGAATGAAAAATGTTTTTTAATCTCAAACAATGTTCATTTTGGTAACAAATGAAACCATTTCCATACAAAACTATACAAACATACTTAAATTAATAAATGAAACTCCTTCCCAACACTGCATATAATTTGTGAAAATATCAATATAGCCTTATTTGCTTTGTTGGAGATGTGTGCAGCAGCATAATTTTTTTATTGGTCCAGCTTTGTAAACTCAGAGGCAGCAAACTGTCAGGGCGAAGGAAGGCCTTGTCTGCTCTTATCAGAGGTTTACACCAACATGTCTGAGGTATTCACTGATTGAGTGGCTTTTCATAAACACAAACATCTCTGTTCAGCCCAGAACTGCTTTTGATGTGGAACATGTTACCTGGTTGAACAACAAGGCACAAAAACGTCCTGGTTTGAACTTGAGGCCAGCAGCCGGCCTGCTATTTGCTTATCACTGCTGTAAGGCCATGGTCATGCTCTGCTGTTATCTGCAGAAAGTCATCTGTAAAATGGAGGCACGTTGGAAGAGTCAGATTCCACGTAGACCCATTTTACATTATCCCACAGAAACCAGCATAAAGTTCCCACGTGTTCCCTCTCAGGTGCTTTCCACAAGCACCACAGTCGGAGGCGTTTTCCTGAGAATGCAACTGATGCTTCATTATATCAACAAATCTCCTTGTCACTTTAATCTAAAGATAGATGACGCATCACAAGGCCAGGCCGAAGGAGAGTCTGAAGGCCATCTCCACAGGAACCTCTGCCACTGAGTCATGAAAACAGACGTAGAATTCCTGAGGGACGGGCTCGAGCAACATCCGTCTGAAAGTCAAAGAAAAAGATGAGAGACAATGACTTCAGATGGAGATAAACGGCTGAATCCATATTCAGAGTGGAACTGCAGAAAATTTTACAAAAATAGTACAAAAAGCCCATGCTGTGACCCAATTATATTACATACTAATCTCTAACATAATCTTATTCTAACAGGAAATGATACTCCTGCCACTGAATGTCAAACTGACTCATCTTATTTTTTGAGATGTTAAGTATTTTTTCTCCAACTGGGAGCAGCTCCTCCATTTCCTTTGTGCACTGCATAATGGGAGGATAATGACCTTCATAACCACAGTCAAAAAATACTCAGTTATACTGTGTTTTCATTCTTAAAGTATAAAACGTGGCTATACTGCAAGAAAACTGAAAATCTTTTAAAAATGCAAAATATTGTCAGTCAGTTCAATAAGAGACAGTTTTCCCTCCCTCCCTCCCTTTCAGCTAAAACACTGTGCAGTGCTGCTGATTCATTTCAGTCATAACACAGCACACTGAGGTGATAACCGAACAACTGTTACGCTTCATTGAAAGTTTAAAATAAAAGTGCTGCTCTAAGATGAAATGCAGACATGGCGGCTGCATATGGATCTAAGTCAACTTTATCTAATTCTTTTCTATTATCTACAATATCCAATTGCCAGTAGCCACTGTAACGTACCCTATGACCCAGTAAGTCATGGTGGGAGCAGGTTTCCTCTGGTCGGTCCAGTTCTCCGGTTTACACTGGAACAGGACCCCGTGTTCCTTCACGGGCCCCAGACCCCAACCACCGCCCTGAGGCCTGTCTGCTGCCCGACGACCCTGCAGGAAACAAAATCACACTGATTCATCCCATTAGGTGACTTTCACTTAAACACTTCTTCTTCTTTTGATTGGTGTGAACTGTACAGTTACGTGAGATATTGTCTGAGGTTGAGACCACATTCGTGTACAACAGTATAACATGAGTCACCCTGGCTGGCAGGCTCTGCTGGAACGCAGCCCGTATGGAGAGGCAGCAGTGGTGGAAGTTGCGGATGAGCTGTGGGTGAATGGAGCCGCTGAGCTGAGCCACTTCTCTGTGAGTAGGAGCGATGAAGATTCCCTGAACAGTTTCCATCAGGACGTAGTGGAACAAGGTGTTCTCAGCACCTGAGGTTAGTCTGTCACAAACGCAGGACAGAAAGATACAGCTACTGAGAGGGCTTATAGTTTCAGAACAAATGCGTTTTTAGTTTTTGACATAAATTACTCATACGTCTAGAATGAATGAGGGATTATTCCTCATCACTTACTTCATGGTATTATACATCTCCTCCGTCTCCTTCTCAGTCAGGGTCTTCTTTAGGGTACCAAGGTAGAACGGGTTCGGGTGCTTCATCCGGGGAATCTGATGTCAAAGCACACAACCAGAGTAAACGAGAGCATTGCCATTACATTATGAGAAGTACAAGGTCCATCCTACAAGACCCTTCCCGCCCATCTCTCTTCAGTCATCGCTCCACTTCTCCATATCAATCAAAGGTAAAACAAAAAACAATTCAATTCAATTAAATTCTTTCAATGAGAAATTTTCTGGAAATGCCCTTATAAGTTGAATCACTCGTTCCCTGGCCGCGGCTTTACCCTCCACTAAATTTCATTTTAAATTTAAAGTCTGACCACTACTGCACCTTGAAGAGGCCCCCGCTGCCTCCACTTCCATCGGACCCTCCAGACCCCAGAGAATCCCGTCGCCCCCCGAGCTTCCTCCCTGAGTCCGGGGTGGAATGTGGACTGAAGCCTGGAGCCATCGACGAACTGGACCCTGACCCAGCATCCATCTGCCCCTCACTCCCGCTGTCCGATAAACTCCTCTGCGGGCTGGACCTGCGGGACTTCTCCCCAAACAGGCTGCGGCCTCTGGACCCTGACGAGGAGCCTTTCACCGCCCCGGCTAGTTTACTGAGAACGGGGGAGGAAGAGGCCAGGCTGTCCAGACGGTCACGGGCGGTGGCAGCAGGCAGGAACCAGTCGGCACAGGAGAGGCAAGGAGCAGGTGGAGCATTCAGACGCTCTTGGATACCTGCCTCCAACACCTCCAGCTGCAGCAGCGTGGCCTTCACCTGCCGTCAGAACGTAAAAGACTTTTAGTTGGTTCCTGTAGATGATGTAGATGAGTAAAATCTATGCATGTTATGTCGAGAAATTACAAATAAGTTCAACAAACAAGGTCCACCTGATCCACGTAAACACAGTCTGGTCCTGGAGAGCCCAAAGCTGGTGAAGCACATCCGCCTGCTTCTAACAGCACACACTGCATGAAGTGCCTCTGAGGTGGAGAGAGAGACACAAGCAAACACATGATTTATACAGTGAATCAATAACATAATAATAAACAGACACTGGGTGATGACGTAACAAGACAACATAAAGGATAGTGTACCAGTGCCAGGAGTTGGATGTAAGAAGAACGCATTACGCCAGGTTCATGTCATTTTGGATTTTGTTACCAGTTTTCTACAAGTAAAAAACTCACATCAACATTTTGAATTTTCAAAAGTCGTAATTTTTAATGGGACAGTCACAATTTTATGGAGGCTCATATCTCATATGACATAGCTCATATCTGATTTTTGGAGAAAAAAACAAAACAGCAAGCTAACGTAGATGCCTCAATTTAGCCAGAGATAGTCTTATATTGTTAACACACAGTATTTATAACCCTCATGTTGCAATCATACAGCCGACTTGAGTCGTTTGATAACGTGAACACTCGTAAGTCGTAAACATTAGAATCATTTCGACCTCCATCATCCATCCCATATGACATGAACGCAGCATTGGTCCAGACTATCTCCTTGCTTCATGTTGTCTTTCGTTCAGCAGTCAGTGATCTGCCTGCTTACCAGCCCCACTATGAGGAGGAAGTGTCGTCCCTGTGGCTGGCTGTAGCCCGGCGTAGTGCTGTCGCTGCTGCCGTTAGATCTCTGCTGGGGAAACACCTCCCTCCAGATGACCAGCTGACCCACGCGCTGCTCGGACGCCAGCGGCAGCAGACAGTAGTGCTGGCAGTACAGGCACACATCCAGCAGGTCCTCTTTAGGCAGATGGTTGGCGATCAGGTAGGACTGGGAGGAGGTGAGGATGTGGATGATTTGAAATCAGCATTTACAGTGAAAATTTGTTTTATAGAGCTGAATAAATGCAAAGAACATCAATATAGTGAGTCAAAAAAGCCCTTTTTAAAATCTGTGCAGAAAGTATTAGTGAGTAGTTTGACTTGTATGGTGACTTTAACCCCATTTAAAAAAGCTTCAAGCCCTTTAAATGTGCAGAACATAAAACAAACCACCTTTCCTACAGGTCCAAAATTGCCTCTGTATATTGCAATACATGAATACAAGAAAACATGTATGTATTTATTTCTTTATCAAACTTTAAATGTTAAAATTTCTCTTTTTGTAGATTTTTTCATGAACATATCTTGCACTTAAGGATGTGTATAAAAGTCAATTCAGTTAAAAGACACCTCCTCTGAAACAAAGGGTGCAACACAGTCTACCGCTCACTGTCCTCCTTCTCCCTTTTCCACCGAGTTAATATTTTAACAGTGATTAGGTTGATGATTTGTCACTGAGTCAGAGGACAGACTCGTTGTGTTATCTTGTGTGAAAGGCCATCTTCTGCAAACAGTTACTGTGAACTGGGTCTTTCATAGTTGACATTTAAAGATTGCTGTCTAGACGGTGGGGTACCATCAGGGGAGGATATGGATATGATAAGGCTGCGGGTACTGAAGCACGCATGTGTGTGTGTGTGTGTTTGTTTTGACTGCGACACCTACCTTGTAGAACAAACAGGAGCCAAGAATAACATACAGACGCCTCAGGCCAAAAAAGTCCTCTGACTGCAAAACATGAAGACAGAGATAAAGATACAAGAACAACTCGGAACGATAATGGCGTCTACTTCACTTAACTGCTCCCAGCATCAATAATCCCTCTGTAGTCAGTTAGTTAATGCTGCACATTCAAAGGACAAACCAGACCTCATTAGCTTCTCATTAAAAATACACACAGCGCACACACACATGCACATGCTTCTAAAAATAGGATAACCTTCTCCTCTCCTTTGCCAAAGCTAGTAGACAGATGGCGTCTCAGCTAATGTCCTAACAGCATGAATTTAGAAGTAATTTATGTTTTAAGACTGATTTTATTTGTTGTAAAAGTGTGTGTAACTGACAACATGTTTTTACAGTCTTACCATTTCGCCAAAATCAGAAGACTCAAAATCAGAAAGAACAGTATCCACCTCCATCTGTGCACAGAGAGAATAAAATAGATGCTTAAGAGCATTTAATTATTAGAATGGCGAAGATACTATATATGTCCAGTTTATTGCAGTGATATTTATAGTCTTTGCTCTGGCATTGATCCAATATCTTCATGACAATCATTACAATTTCATCTAATTTCGATCCAGCCGGCGGCTACATACATCATGTGTCATTTTTAACAGAGGACACTAGAGGGCACCATAGCTGTGGTCGAGGCAACAAGTTCAAAACATCCAACTTCAAGTACTTGAGGGAGCAGTCTCTCATACACACACAGAAATGCACCTTGATCTCCGGAGGCAGCGTGAGCCAACGGACCGCTGGCAGTCCGTCGAGGAAAAGGGTCCCTGAGACGTCGGGGGGCGGGGCCGAGGAGCCGTCCCTCAGACGGGACGGCTGGATCAGCTGCTGGAAGAACAGGCAGAAGAAATGGTCCAACCTGGGAGCGTGGTCCGCCTTAGAGAACGCACTGTGGAGGGAACAATGGTCGTAATAACACACTCAGGGAATAAATGGTAATAGAAAAAGAAGAAGGGAAGGGTATTTGGGAGCAAAAAAGGAGTTAAGAGAGACAGTGAAAGGTTTGTATAAAGATTTTCCTTTAATCTGGTAGAAAGCACTATTTTTATTCTGGTATTTTTTTCATTAAGCATTAGAAATGGCAAAGGGGAAACTTCAACCAGGCCTCTCAGCAGGACCACAGGAAAGCAAAGACTGACAAACCTTTCTAAAGAGCCGTACATCACTTTTAGTGTCCGGACTACGTCTCCCACCACCGTCTGCAGATACAGCAGAGGAACCCTGGAGGGAAATGGAAAAATGTCAAGCACAGACTTGGATAAATGTCAGCCTCAGCAGATCTAATGCCTATCAGATATATGGACTGACAGCCCGGAGCCATCAAGGAAAAACAGCTCAGACATGTTTTGTTTTTTTCTACATGTGGGTGTTCCTCAAGAATCGATTCATGAACCTTCAGGCATGACTGCGGTTACTTCTCAACCGTGATGATGATTGATTGGGCTGACCTGGTTGTTAAAAATGAGAAGGTGGCTTATGACTCATCTCAAGAGCCATTTTACAAGCACATGCTGCTTAAAGAGGTTTTCATCCTGCCAGCAAAGGACAAGAACCAGCACATGTGCAAGTTGAAATTGAGAAAAACGGATGGCCCTTTCCAATTGTTTTCACAGATCAGGCTCTAAAATGTTTCCTCTTCACCAAAAATACTTAATTTCTCGAGCACACGTCACACTCTGAGAATTTATTGCAACGCCAGTATCATCGCCCAGATTTTAAAAAACGATATCCTGCAGATTTGTGGTCGGATCTTTCCCACCTGCCATACAGACTCTTGCCAAGCGCTGGGCGCGTCTCTGCTGTTGATTGCTTTGTTTGTTGATATCACAGGCAGAGGCTGAATCCCACATTTCAATAATCTGTGTGTAGCATGTTTGTGTGTTTGGTGCTGCCTCCCTCTACCTCTCAGCAGGAAGGCCAACGACCAACAGGTTGTTGCTTTCCTTCCAGTAGCCCACATGAACCAGATGTTTCCCGAGCAGGAGAGATGAACTGAGGAGAAGACAGAGGAGAGATAAAATGGATCATATGTTATATAAAGACCAGTGAAGTCTGTTTGTCTTCACACTGCTTCTCTCCTTATGGGCCACAGGATTTGATTTGAAAGACGATTTTGAAGATGTTTATTTTTGTGTTTTTTCCAGGGGATGGAAAAACTGCTCTTAACAGCATGAGAATTTACAGCTTACAGCAACAACAATGTAATGATAATAATCTGCAGATTAATCAATAATGAGGATAATTCTTAGTCACCGTCCTGACACAAATTTTGTTTTATATCTAGACCCTTTATTTTACACTTACACACATTAGTGATCATTAAGTGTTTATAATGACATGACATGTAGCAGTTGTAAAAGTTGCATATTACTGTGTTTTGTCCACGCTGCTTTCCGTACCTGATGATCCTCCCTCCTGTGACATTCTCCAGCATGTCACACAGAGTGAGGAAGATCCCTCTCACTCCTTTCAGCTGGCTGGATGCTTCAGACACAGGGTACTGGTACAAGATCTCCTCCTGCAGACATAAAAAACAAACAAATATCTGGTTTAAGTGCTGCTCTGAAAATTATATACGCTGACTGAGAGAAAGAGCTCTGGTTAGCCTATCAACAGAAAATGTCACGTAAAAATGTGAAATATCTGCTGTTGGATGCTGCAGTTACCAAAATTTATGTCTGCTCTGAATTGTTGACAAGCAAAGAAGAATGAATGGATGAACCGCTGGATGTTTGTTCGGTCACCTCAACAATGTTTGGTTTCAGTTTAGCTGTCAAACCCATCTTCATAAAACACATGAAAGATGAATGTTTCTCAAATATTTTATGGTTGACTTTCCACAATAAAGAAAAAGCAGATTCAGGAAATTGAACTAATGCTCTGGGAAACTGTTGTCTGTGTTCTGGGAACCGGCTGTGCACCAGTTCATGTTCAAATGATTACACTGGTACTTCTGCCTTGATGTACTACGAACATTTATTTCTGCAATTCTATTTCTGCAACAATTCTCACAGAAAAAAAAACACTTGGAGCACAAGAGAGTGCATTCAGTGCATTGTTGTGCTATTAGTATTCCTCCCAGCATGCTGGCGACTTTGAAGGATACACGGTGGGTAAGAGCTGAGCTGCTGAAAGGGTCAGAGGACGGAGTTGGCGGGTGAGGGGATAAAAACCTTGAAAGAACGGCCCCTTACAGCCTTGGCAACCAGAACAAAGGCACAAGCAACTGTCTACGGAGGATATTCACCCTCGGGGGTCAAAGCTTTGCACAAGGAGTCCGCTAAAAGTCTGTGAGTGCTGCTGAAGCAACAACCAGCACAGCGAAAAACCCTTCAGCCACATCTTTTCTGTACAAGCAAAGTTAAAAAAAAAAATACTCACATCATCAAATCATCACACGGTTGAAACTCAAAAATACCACCGCACAACCCTCTCCAATTTCTGCTACTCTGCAATCAAAGGACTAAAAAATCAAAGTCAGAGTTTAGAGGGTTCTAGCACGGCACTGTCATTTAGAAAATCAACCACTGGCTGATGTGGCTCCAGACAACCCGTACTCTCTATCTGCACTGTCGTTTAGGTCAAGACAAGAAAAAAGTCTGGCTTGCAAATACATGAAAAGGAACTGCAGAGCCACAAAGAAAACATAAACCTGCCAACAGTCATCCGCAGGGAAAATGTGATTACAGTGTAGAAGGTGTCGGTCAGCAAATGAGTGTGGTTTGCTTCTCAGAGCAAGAAAACACACACTTTGGGATTAACATTTTACTACGAGGCAAGCTGTGGCCCACCTTATGGGATATAAAACACTGCCCCTTGCATGGATCCAATTAAAAAAAAGGAAATATGTTATTTTGTTTATAGGCTGCTGCACTTCAGCCAAAAGGGGAGTGTGTGGATTCACCCCTAGAGAGAATAAAGTTCACAGATTTAAAATGATGGATCATTTATTGACAGGAGCTGTGCTCGGGGCAGAGCTCCCTGACTTCTCTCGTTTCTCTCCTCGTCCTCTCTGTTTCCTGTTAGTAGCACCCGCAGGCGATGGAAGCCGTCCAGAGCAGTAGTTTTCTGAAGGATCTGACTCACATCACAGAAATTCAGAGACAGATTTCCAACTCCTCGACGTGGGATTTCCAACACAACTAAGGTCATTCTTAACACTCAGGTATCAGGATACACTTCGTAAGAATGTAGATAATAAAACAAGTCTGTTCAGCATAGTTCAGTGTTTTTAAGTGTTTTGTCGAAGTGCTCAGAGTCACCTTAGACCATAAAGTCATGATCAGGTTTCACTGTTTTCTCCAATTTACTTTTCAAAGGAGTGGAACAATACGTGGTCACGCAGGGTTTAATATCTACAACAGCCTCTACATTCTGTTTATTCTGTCATTTTTGCTTATGTTAAATCTATTGGCAATATTTAAGCTTTATTTTTCCACTCTCAGCAGCCACTGCACACCTGACTGTCACAGAAGGTGGCCCGCTCTTTTCAGTGCTCCCTCTATGATGCTTTTTAATAATAGCCTTCTTTTCCACCGGAGGAACTACAGGAACCTTTTTAGAAACTTGGGAACTTTAACTGCATTTCGACTGGAAGAATCAGCGTCTAAATGTAGCTCTTGGGCTCATAGTTCCTGCCCTTCAAAATATCCCCCGCTTTCCCATGGTGCGGGAACTAAGGAGGTGGGGTTTGCTGTGCTGAATGTCAATGATTGGTCAAGCGCACTTGCCTTTTCCAACATGAAACACTGTTTTGTGTTGTAGCTCGGGTCCTGTGAGTTCAACATTAACCGGTGGTCATCTTAAACAAACACCTACATGGATATACCGTCCTAGTTCCTGCACTTTAGTTCTTGTCAAAATGGGTTTAAACTGAGGTTTAGACGCATGTCTTTAGTCTGATCAAGGTTTGTGGTGTTATTTGTCATTCATTCATACATTTTAATACAAACTGACCTCCTCCTGTGGCGATGCTGAGTCCAGTTTAAGCGACAGGTACATGACAATATGCGGGATGTGTCCTATGGACATCTGGAGTTCTGCGGTGTCCTCGCCCCACAGCAGACGCACCAGCTGGCTGACTGGCGGAGAGGCCTTTGTCTTACGGGTTGATGAAGTGTCACTAGCACTGCTGCCGTCCACCGGAGCCACTGTCTCCAAGGTCAACCTCACCTGGAAGATGTGGCAGGAGGGGAGATGGAAAATGAGAGAGGTAATGGAGGAGAGACGGTTGTGAAAATCCAGTAATGGAACAAGGGATTGGAAAGGAGGCGAGAAGAAAGGGATAAGTAGTGGGAAGGAGAATAATTCATAAAAAAAGGAGGACAGAAAATGGGGGGAAAAAGCAGCTATTCTGTTATAATATCACTGCATCAGCCTGCCCACCAGTCCCCCTCTGAGTTTTCATTCATTCAGTCACTATGGCTCCACATGATTATACTTGGCGAGGGATTTTAACACAGCTCATATGTCTGTTTTAGGAAAGTAGAGGTGTGCATGTGTGCCATTCCTCCAGAGGGAAGAAAAGCTTCAGTCATTAAACATTCACTGAGGGGAAAAGGCAGAAAAGCGAATAGCAGGATGGCGATTGTCAGAGAGAAAGTGACACCGACATCCAGACCCAACCGCAGCATAACAAATAGCAAGGATCTGTGTGTGTGTGTGTGTGTGTGTGTGTGTGTGTGTGTGCATGTGTACGCTTGTCTGAGTGCGTTTGCCTAAATTAAAACCAGACCACTGCAAGCCCAAGAAACAGTGGCAAGACAACAGACGGTCTATCTTCCCTCGTTCATGCAGTAGTTTTTTTTTTTTTTACTTTCCATACCCCACTGTTTTATTTTACATTGTCATTCACAGCGAGTCACAGTGGAAACAGAAACAGAGCTGCGTTGAAATCCAACCGGCACGCACATGGAAACACAGGCAGTCAAGATGCATGGCAGAATGAGAAACAGCAGCTCTGTGGCGTCTCTGTTAAAACGGTCATTTGACTCTTGTACAGTCAGTCAGAGTCCGGTTATAACTCGCAGAGGTCGTGTGTTGACCTCGCAGATTAAGATAATATGCATCATAAGTCTGGAGAAAGTTGAATCTAAATCACAGGACTGGAGTTCTGACTGAATATCATTTTTCTTTTAATTAAAACTTTCTACAGACTTTGAATCTCCTGGATGAATGAGCTGAACTTTCACATATATGTACGTATATATTAGTAATACCCCAAAAAATGACATGTTATGCACATGTCGTTCTTTGTACAGACTGGTCCCAACAATCCCATTAAAATAAATTTCTAACAAAGAAAGGCTTCATATATAGACACGCCGTGGTGGCATAGCAGGTCACACATTGTGTTGACTCTGGGCCGAAAACCTGTCAGCGCTACAGAGGCCGTCTGTGGAGCTGAGCGGAGGTCAACTCAAGTAAATCAGAACCACAAGTGACTGAAATCTTCTGTTTTTTAAATAAAGTTCTGTCAGAACTTCAGTTCTTTTTTTTTTCCTACTTTAATTTCATCAATATATATTATATTTAAATATCCTATACAGGCAGCACAGTAGGTCTGAGTTTTCTCTCTCTGAGGCATTGGGTAGAAAAGCTGTGAGGCCGGCAGGAGAGTGGAGGTTCTGCTGGGATGTGACCTCAAACCACCAGGGACCTTGTTCTAACCACTCCGTCTCTACTGGCCGCGCCCCAACTATATTCTGCTGTTTGACTGAAACACAAAATGTAAAATGTGCCATTTATTGAGCACGCCACACATAGAAATGAAGAAAAAAGGTTTGTGGCGCAACTAACCAAGAAAATCAGTTAGTTACGCCCAAAAACATACAGTATATGAGGTGTTGTGAACATAGCTTCTGAAGCAGGAAGCTCTGCATTATTCTCAATCCTAGACCATATGGTGCCTACCAAATATGTTGAAGGTCTTATTCTCTGGTCAGAAATGTTGAAACTGTATTTTTCTAATCCAACGATCACTCCCAGAAGTCTCCAAGGCCTGTCAGCAGTAACCACAGGCCACACGCCTCTCCAGTAGGCGCCTACATCTGGGCTCGCAGCCATTTTAGCCAATTTCAGGGGGATATTATTAAAGAAGAGCCGATTAGTGGTGGAACGCCATGTGATGTACCTTTCAATGGGTGACCCTGCCTGGCTCACTCGCAGTCTAAGAGGGAAGTGAGAGGCAAAGATTGTGAAATGGATTTAAAACTACTGCATCTTCAGTTCTTTAGGATTCACAAAGGACACAGGAAATAGCTCCGATTAGACTTGAGCTGAGGGAAACAAATTCAGACATGAAGAAAGGGCAGAAAACTTTCAAATAGGCAAACTCTAAATTTGGGAAATAATTGGATAAAGAGGCTGAGTAGGCTAAATGCAGCACTTTCTCTCATCATAAATAATAAGGATGTGGTTAGACTGGAGTGTGTGCTCTCTGAAAATTCCAGTCTGTTGATGTCAGTCATTTAGCGCTCGCTCATGGATGGGCACACACACACACACACACACACACACACACACACACACACACACACACACACACACATGTGAAGGAGTAACTGTAGTTTGTCCAGGGTTAGTAAAGGGTACGGTGGACTGACTTTAATACTAATATTTACTCCCACAAGCATAATAAGTACTGTCTACGTTCCATCTGGGAGGGCTGGCACACAGAAAAACCACCCTCCTGCACACACACACACACACACACACACACACACACACACACACACACACACACACACACACACACAAAACAATCATTCTGTCAGCAATACAACTCTATTTCAAGTTTTTTGAAAGTCATCGTGGTGCCTAAGGAACGTTGTATTTTTCCAAAAAATCTCCTTCGCTCTTTTTCCCTACGATGTAATTTCGCTTCTGACTACATCTTCTAATCAGCTGAGCTTTCAATCCCACAACAGCTTCCTGTGGCACCGAAAAAGAGTCACTCCACAGGCCCGTCTATCCGCCGTGCTCGCCATCACGGTCTGTCATTTGCAAATTCCTACTTTTTGATGGTCTGCTTTTCGGTGTAAATGCACAACTGAGGCACAGACTACGGATTTTTTAGCTACCGATCAAAGGATCATTTCTCAGTAATTGAGGGTTTTTCTGATGTTAAACGGTGCTGGCTTCTGCTTTCTATATACATTTTAGCATCTTAGAAGAACCGATGTGTTAAGTAAAGTAATTTAATGTCTATATTTACTGCTCCAGTTAGCTGTTCGTGTTCAGCGTTTTGAAGGATTTTGAAAGATAATCCAGTTCTAGCAGAGATATTAACTACTTGTTTTAATGCATGGCAGCAGATTTTTTATTTATTTTTTAGATTCACAAACACTGACCTGTGTTGGTCCTGGGATGCAGGACAGAACCCTCTCAATGTTTTCTGTGGTCACGTCCACATCGTCCACTGCTACAAGCACGTCACCTGGACACAGCACACAGACAGTGAACATCTATATGTAGCAGACCTGAATCAAGTAGTAAATACAAAATAACTAATGCTAATAGATGATAGCTGTTAGTGTATGTCTAATCAGCTTACAGTCCTACATAGAAATGGGTTTGCCACACACTGATCTGACAGCGGATTCTCTTGATGCACAGGTAAGTATAAAAATGTCCACAAGAAAGGGAAGGAATTACACCAAAAATCAAGGCATGCTGACATGATAGCAAAAGATTTTTGGCGTTTGCAAAGTGACAAAGCGGCATGGCTGCATTTTTTGGTGTGATTCTATAACAAGAAAGCACATTTAAATTTAACTGCATGTTATTTAGAAAGACAACACAGCCAGTACTGACTGATCTGCAGTCAAGCTGTATTTATCGTAACATTTGACCCAGTTTAGGGTTAGGAATATTCACTTGACTTATATGGTAAGTAAGAGCACCACTTCAATATGAATTGTATGTGCTTTTGACCTTTGCACTGGCCTGCAGAGACCTAGAGACACTGTAAAGAGCTTCACCTGCCTGTGTGCAGGGAGGCACACTACCATCTCAGTAACAGAGCTATTTCAGGTATTTAAACACTCTAATTGTTTAAGTATGTAGCTGTGCTCCTTAAAAGCTTCTCTAAACAGTAACTCATGTGGGTAGTCATTTGTGGTGAAGCACAACTGGCATTCCTCTGCCTGCTAGTAACAACTGCCCAATGATTAGCCCAGATAGAGGAAAATCACTTCAGAGATGCCCCGCTTTCAAACAGGCAGATTACCATTTCTATAGGGCCAAACCAGCACTCAAGAGTTTGTCCACGAAACTGTGCTGAAAGTCATACAAACACTGAATATACTGTAGATGCTGATGCTCAGAGCTGGCCATGAGAGGTAGCTATTAAACATCTTACACACATTTTTAACAAGAACTGTTTGGTTTTACAACACAGCTGAAAACTGAAACTCTGATAATGATTTGTATTACTTTGAAGTTGTTACTATGGATTCAACACACTGAAAGAGCTTGGCTATAATATAGACATGACGCAGAAAATAAAAACTAATGCAGCCTCAATTCCAGACCTAGTTCTTGCACTATATTCCTTCAGAATAAAAACAAATCTGTGTAAGTTACATTGACAAATTATACCTCATCTACTTTAGTTACATGGTTACCGCTGACTTGATTAGATGTTTTGAGTTACGCTCATCGTTTAGGCTTTGGTCTCTTATTTTCTAAAGAAATATTTGTGTGTGACTATGTAGTAATAATTGCAGCCCAGTGCTTTGGCAGTGCATTTGTGTGGTGTGGAAATGAATGAGTCAGTGTTGGTTCATGACTCTACAGATGACTGTTATTGAAATCATATCTGCTGCATGGCTGTATTTCCCGGTCTTTAGGGTAATACGTTTTATTTTTGAGAATGGAGAAATCACCCTCTGCAAAAGAACAGTCACAAAAATACTATTTTTATCCAAATAAAACTCTTAAACCCTCCTGAACACTAGAAGGGACAGACCATCCCTAGTTAAGAAGGTTGATAACATGTCTGCTCCTTGTAGATTTATAACTTGACACGATCTTCATGTACCTTTTCTGTATACTGTATATGCTTTTGTATAGTTAACTACCAGCTAACTGTTGGAATAATGATCTTACCAATTAGGATTTGGCCATATTTGATGGCTGGGCTGTTGGGTATTAATCCATGAACAGTCAGTCTTTCCTCGTGTCTGACAACTGTAGGGTCTCCCTGTCCTCTGCTCCATGAGGGACGATGTACCACACCGAGCAGAGCCTCCAATAGGCCTCCACTGTCAGAGAGAGGTGTTGATGAACCTCCAAGACGTTTAGGGTTGAGGTAGACACATACTTCCTTCAGCTGCTGCTGCTGAACAGTCACACCCTGCTTTTGGCCTGGTTGGTTCTTCAGGATGGATGCTGGTGGTGATAAAGCCGAGTTGTCTTTACCCCCATCCTTGCCTCCTCCTCTACGCTGAGACGGCCGGCGTTTCCTCCTCAAGATCCTGGCTAGCCTCTTAAGGGCGGGCTCGCCTTTTGTCCGTGAACCGCACCGCTGCTTCTTCTTTTGCTCTGTGATGATCTCTGCTTCGTTCTCGCTAAAGCGGACATGATTAGTGGACACACCTTGATTGGCATTCACCTGGGCCAGTGCAGCCTCCTCTTCGCCCTCACTCAGCTCCAGGTAGAAAAGCTCGCCATTCTTCTGAATGTCATCCAGCCATTCTGGTTCCAAGTCACTGAGAGAAAATTAAAAAAAAGCATTGAGAGATTTTAGTATTAAAAGCAGCAGTATGAAACTGGGGAGAGAGGGTAGAGCAGGAGAGATGAGATAGACATGATACAGGACTAGATCTTATTTGAGATTGTGATGTAGCCTAGATGTTGTCTATTCTTGGTCTTAAAAGCTGCACTGAAGTGGCAAAATGTTTTTTATTTGGCAGTTCTTGCTGAGTGAAATGCACAGTACTTTACTTGCCTTTCCTGCCATTATATCCACATTATTCATTTCTGTTCTGAGAGGAATTAAATATCCCCCATGCATAGTTTAGTATTTGGTGAATAGTCAAACCAACATGTTTCCAGAGAGACAGAAGGAGGTATTAAATTTTTCTTTTTCTTACAGTTACTTCAGTTATTGCCCATGTGTATAGTGCAATGTAAAAACAAAATAGCTAAACTAAAAGCTACTATATGTACAAACCATCACGTGTTTGACCAAAAGGGAGTGTATATAATGGATATTTTTTCTTTTGGTTTCTCTTCTTTTAAACCTGCTTTGAAGAGCAGAACCTGTGGTGGGCAGCTTTGACATGACGTCCATAAATTTACTCGGGATGGAAAGAAGCATGCAATTATTTATGAAGGTTTACCTCCCAAACTGAAAACCCTCTGCAGAGCTATGAAAAGCCCAAAAGATGGAAACTGCACGGATGAGATGACAATCTCGCTTTGGCAAAGCTGGTCACTGCCTTAGCAAAGTACAAACCAACCTTCTTTCTATTATATGTGTAAATAAATGATCTTAGAGCAGCCACATACCACAACTACATTTCACACCTACAATGTAACCCCCCC
>NW_019525532.1:1003054-1069302 GCF_002814215.2 Seriola lalandi dorsalis | reverse complement strand
CACACACACACACACACATCTAGACCACATCAGACCAGGTCCAGATCAAAACCACTAAACTAAAACCGGTCAAATCTGAACAAGATTATCCCAGAGAGGCTACAGACTTTTAAAAACTTTTGTGAAACCTTTATTCTATTAGTGACAACACAAGAAGGGAGAGTTTTACTCAGAGTAGTCGGAGCTGCTGAAACTCGATGATGTGGATTCACAGTCACTACCGCTGTTGTGCTCGGTTCCGTCTACTTCCGTTTGACCGCCACAAAAAGCTTTCTCGGGACAGTGGCGGTAATTTGCGGAGGCCATTTGGTCAGAAGTCGTTTTATATCCTGCGTACTTTTAGCTAAACAAACGGTGATATTCTCTCGCCATGTTGTTAGCGTCGACGAGACTTCCTCTTGCGCCGTCACATGACGCAGAAACGCGTCATCTGATTGGTGGACGGTGCGGTTGCCCCTGACAACGCAGAAGCTTTGAGAGAGGCTAGGTAAGAATGAACGATCTTTATCACCTGCAGCAGCGTGAAGTTAGACTCCCATTTAATAATGCAGCAACCACACAGACAACACCACAAACCTGCTCAAGTTATAACAGGTGACTTAAATTAAATTTATTAAGTATGTAAATAAATAATAAATACATAAATCTAAATGAAGGAACAAATGTATGAGAACCACACAAATCACTTTCTTTCTGCAATAATTAAAGCAATTACGAGGAATGTATGACCTATGGATGCAATGACAATCAATAGTCTGGAACTGCTGAATTTTTTATTTGCACATGTGCACTTTTATTTATTTATTTATATTTTTTATTGATGCCCCTTATCCCTACCTCCCTGCAGGCTTGCACGAGGTTTTTAAATCCCCTCCGGTATTCAGCAAACTTCAGGCAAAGTGGCTTTGGCCAAACACAGGCACACAACAAAAATCAATCTCTACTCAGATATTTGTGCAATCCTTGGATGATATAAAGCCTTTACTGACCTGTAAAGAAGAACACTGCGGATAGAGTCGAAGTCCTCCAAGTTTTTAGAGAATGAACCTCCATCTATAGAAATGTTAAACATCATTTGTGTGTCATGTTTTCGCCGGGATGAGTGAGGCCAACAATGCTGCGTTAAATTAAATCGTCCAGTTTTTGAAGTTGCATTGTAAAAAAAATTCCTGCAAGAAAAGTCTGAAAACGGTTTGTACTCAGCCACCGACGAGATCAAAATTAATTCCTCTCCTGACCGCATGAGCACCAGCATGAGGCTGAACTGCGTCTCCAGGACCAGAACAAATCCTCCTCCAATTTCTCACGTCAATCAGTGACACGAAAGAAGTAAACAGTTCAACATCAGCGCTTTTCAAAGGGAGAATAAAGACATTTTTCTTTTTTTTCTTTTTTTTTTTTGTGTGTCAAGGTTTGAGTGTTTCTCCAGGCCAGCAGAGCGGAATTTGTCCCAGCGGTTTTCTTGGCAGGTGGAGTAAAAACCCGCCTACTCTGGACTACCAACAAGAAGCTCAGTGTACAAGCCCACATTTGTACTTTCATAAAAAAAAAAAAACAGCATTGAAGCCTGAGGAAATAATGGTGCTGCACCACGCGTATCCTTGACAAAACTACTGAATTAATCCAGGACACTCCATTAGAGCTATTGTGTAATTGTTATTGGATTATTCTCACTCAATGCAAGGAGCAAGAAGCATTGTAATGTTTTAGCTGGAGGTCTTTTGAGCTGCTTTGGGCACTTTATTGTAGATAGATATTTAGATCACAATCTGCAAAATAACTAAACCTCTAAAAAAAAATCCCTACTGAGCTGCATAAGACATAAGACACTTCATTTGTCATTGTAGGAATTTAGGAAGCATGTAGGAAATTACATTTGCTAACTCTCAGAGACCAACAGAAATGTTTAAAGAAGATAAAACAAAAATAAACATGAAGACGTAGCGTCCTCTATCTCTATATAATAAATAAAGGGACTTAAATGAGGCATGTAAACAATGAAATTACAAACAGCGCTGTATAAAAGATATTGTGTGACGTGATTGCAATTCATACATTATAAAAAATAAAGACTTCCACACCTGTATCAATTGTAACAGACAACTTATAATTCTATACTTAAATAAATAATAAATAAAAGAATTGATATTTTGATATTAGACATTATAGCACTACCACTCTGATCATACTCTTCCCCTCATTGTCCCCAGAGGAAACAGTGAACGGTCATCAAAAGCGAAAAGCATATGAAGTTAATCAAGTCTTTTCGCCCGCTTCGCGCTCAGGGAAGAGTATCACCGACTCTTCATCGTGGTTAGCGAGACCAAACACTTTAGAAACACATTTCTCAAGTCAGAAACTATAGAAATGATCCCTGAAAGTATAGTCTTAACTCTTACAACGATTTGCCAGACTACTAGTATGAGGATCCTGAGTGTCACTGTCATGGTGCTCACACGACAGGCTGTATACTATCTATATTTATTACGAAAATTATCACAAATAGATCATATGTATCTGTTACACCAAAAATACAAAAAACAACCTACACATAGCAGCTGATTGAACAACAATATATTAACCGTAAAGTAATGTATAAATAGTCTTTATCTAGTATACCCACAATGCTGTCTGGTGGCAAAGCCCGCCTCCGTTAGCTCTCATTGGTTGGTGCGGTCCTATAGGCAGCGTGGTAGCTTCAATTGCTAACAACAACTGACGTGTAAATATAATTTTTAAAGGCCAGACGTTACACAATCCCTACGACATGCTTTTTTACTGAATGCAGGTGTCACATAATGTAAAATAGCAAGGGGTACAGATAATGTCACTTCAGAAAAGGCGAGAAAATTACAGTTCAACGTTATGAAAAGCTAACTAGCATAAGGAAATGTGTGCGCCAATTTCTTTACTTCCGACCAGAAACGGTACGATACGATAGTTCCCGTGTATGACCTGACATCAAAATGTTTTACTTTAATGAGCATTCCCGTTTAAGTCTAAGAAAACACGAAAAACACATTTTAAAAAACAATATTCAAAACTACCAATATGCACTTTTGTAAAGGTTAAGGCAAATGTTTATGTAGCAATTAATTTGTACTGATGTAAAACGCATCATCCCTGTTCAACTTTGTTAGAGAGCTAGTAGGTGTAGCATCATCTTGGTTTAACCTTGTTAGAGAGCTAGTAGTTGTAGCATCATCTTTGTCAACTTAGCTCGTGGGCTCGTCGTTTGTGCTAGTTGTAAGCTAGTAGAAGACCATTAGCTTTTATTATCGTTTATTTTAATTTTGCCTAATTTGTATGTATGTGCTCCGTTTTTTTTCTTTATATTGAATTTTACTGTTCTTACTGTTTGTTACTCTTATTCATTTTACAATTTTTGTACGTGAATGCTGATATCTAACATGTTTAATCACAATATTCTCTTGTTTAACTGTTTGTTTGTACAGCTGTTCTGTTCTCTTTTTGCAATAATAAAAAAAGCCACATGGAAAATGGACTCATGTATAACTCAAGAAAATATTTTAGGAGTAAAATCCTTTAGGATTAATTTATAATAATCAATCATTTATTAAAAGTTCATTCTTTGACTCACCCTCACTGGATTGTATCGGTCTTACACCGCCCTCTTCTGGAAAATAAGCGAAAAGTTAAGGATGACGTTTACTGGTGATTGTAAATACATGAAATAAACAATAATAAAGAAAAACAAACAAACAGGCAATTTATATCGGTCTGAACAAAACATTTCGTTTATTAATTGACCCTTTTCCTATAGATTCAATCCCCCCTTTTTCCTCGCCCCTGACCGTTTGTTTACGATGACGTCATTCGTATGCGACATGTTCGCAACCTGGAAGCGACTCCTGTCTCTGCTCAGGCATGTGTTTTTTTTTTCTTCTACCTTTAGCTCTTTTATATGCTGCTTTCAATGTATCATTTAGAGGATGTCAGAAATATCTATCTATCTATCTATCTATCTATCTATCTATCTATCTATCTATCTATCTATCTATCTATCTATCTACTTTTTGGCCACACATACACACACACACACACACACACACACACACACACACACACACACACCCACACACATAGACATACATGGGAAGCCTTTATGTCTTAATCAAACCCATTATTCCTTTTTGCTACAAAAACTAGAGAAATATCTGGACATTTACAGAAGAAAATAACGTGTTTTTAATGTATTTATTTTCACGTGATACATCTGAAGTCAGAGGATACAGAGGAGAGCAGCAGACTGAAATGGCACATATTCCCTCTGAAGTGTGTGACATGCAGATGATTGGAGTCTCAGAGGGGATGGATCTGCTTCACATAGATGTGGAGAATGATGAGGTGGAAGACAAGCCTGGGAGAGAAGATGCACTGTGTTCTGTAAGTTTGTTTACCAAGCTTACATCTGAAATAAGGACTATTTAAAAATCTCTAACCTTGTATAACTTTACATGGTAGCATTGTTTTTACTGCCCATGTATTGATTGATTATGGTCTTTATTAATTCGGTTAAATGTAAAATAATAATGATACATGCATTTTCTGAGTGTCCGGAGAACAGGTCATTTACATGTTCTTAGATTACTTTGGTTGGTAAAACACAATTCTTCATGTTGTTCTACACTTCTACTGTTTTTTGTTCAATAAAAAGAGGAATGTGTTGAGGAAGCAGCGAAACTGGGAGAGGCAGCTCGCTGCAAAGAAGAGCAAAAGGAAAGAAGAGAAGCAGAGGAGGAAACTGAACCGTGAGCAGGAGTCAGGTAAAGAACCAGCAAACAATATTAAACTATCATTTTGTTTTTCAATGACATTTAAGGTGAAAGTTAAATTTCTTTGGCTTCTCCTATAATCAGAGCACCTGCCGTTCCTGTGTGTTATTTGTCACATAGGTGCCAGTGCTGACTGTCCTCAGTTTACCAAACGGGTCATGAAGGCGATCACAAAAGAGCGTTTAGCTGAGGCCCAGACAACAGGGTCCAAACTCTGTGTTGATCTCAGTATGACTGACTGCATGTCTGACAAGGTAGGTGTCTGAGGAGGAAACCTCAAACCAGCAACCGGCATCATTCGCTCTCAAACATCCTGTTTTTAAAAACACTCAAGGTACAATGCAGCTAGTTTTGTTTCATATAATGGTGCTGCAGTTGTACTAGTTTCCACAGAGAGATATTTATGTGCGGCTTTTGTTCACCTGCTTCTCTTTGTGTATGTTTGTCTGGTTCAGGAGATAAGCCGGCTGGCTGGTCAGTTAAGAAGGCTGTACGGGTCGAACAAGAAGGCAGCTCGACCGTTCCACCTGTTCCTGACAGACCTGAGAGAGGACAGCCGTCTCTACAGAGAGTGCATACGGATGAACGACGGCTTCCTCAACTACATGGTAAGTCAGCTCCCGCCGAAACAACTAAACCTGATATGAACTGCTAAGAGCAGTTTTGCTGAACAATGCGTATGCGTATGTTGTCAGGTTAATTATATTGTGAACAGGGTAAAATGCAACAATTAGACCTTAAGGCTGAGTCTTGGAGCTTAGTGTTGCCTCAGTCGTCCCACTCACCTCCTCTGGAACCTGGACCGGGAATAGTTTTTATATTGAGCAACAGACTCGGACTCTTTTCAGTTTTCATCCCTTTCTCCTGCTTATTTCAGATGGACATAACAGAAGAAAGCTGTCTGGACCTCTTTCCTACAGAAACTATCATCTACCTCTCTCCAGATGCTGAAGAAGGTTTTAAGGATTTGAATGAATTAATTGCACTTTAGAGTCAATTTTGTCTGTTTGTGCAGGGTTGCTGAAAGTTTCAGTAGGGGTGAATTTTATAGATGGAATTTGTTTAGTTGAAATATATCTTTTGGCCAGCAGAGGGAGCCACACAACCCCTTTCATTTGTGCATAAATAAAATTACTGCTGGTTCTGCCACTATTGCTAACTACTGCTGTTAGTGATAAAGTTGCTCAATAAAACACAGATACTTCCAGTATGATAAGAAAACTCAAAAAAATAATGATAATAAAAAAGAATATACATTTTTTTTGTGTTATTTTTTTAAAGATTGTTGGGGTGCACAAGTCTCCCTCATGTCTGCAGTAGTTTACCTCCAACAAACATGCAGCAGCAGTGAGAATATATATATATATATTTGCATATGAGTGTTTTTGCCTGTTTGATTCTCTAAGATACAATTTTTTTAATCTTGTTTTATTTCAGCTTTGGAAACAGTGGATGCTGACAAGGTGTACGTCCTCGGTGGCCTCGTGGATGAAAGCATCCAGAAGGTGTTGTGCATAGATTATAACTGGACAACACAGACGTTACAACTCGCTAATTCAATAGCTTTTGTTATTGATAAATGTCAGGTATGGCTGTGTTGATTATTTCCATCTCACCTCTGCAGAAGTTGAGCTTCTCGCGGGCTGGAGAACTGAGTGTCCGCACGGCGAGGCTGCCCATAGACGAGTTCATGGTGAAGAAAAACAACGCCAAGAATTTCCACTCAAAGATCCTGGCAGTTAATCAAGGTGAGCGACGATTTCAGACTCTTTTTCTCACCTCTTTCGTTTGTTATTAATGAAGTCTCTCTCTCTCTCTCTCTCCAACAGTGTTCGACATCTTGTTGACTTTCTGTGACACGGGCAGCTGGTCAGACGCCCTGCAGGCATGGTTTCCCCCGGGGAAGGGTTACGTTGTTGCACCAGATGATTCCTCGCCACTTCCTGTAACACAGACTTTGGATTAATGGCGTCGTTTTCATTTCAGAAGCTGATGTGGACGGACACTAAGAGAGAAAGACTATACGTGTTAATTACCTAAGGGGAGCTGACATAATGTTGCCTGTTTAGGAAAGACAGCAAACTGTTGTTCAACATATCTGGTCATTTTTACACTGAAACCAAATAATGTCATATCTTGGGAGATGATTATTAGTTCTCATCTGACTTCAGGGTCAAAACCGAGAAGCATTTGTGACATTTTCTCAAGAGTAATTTTTATGCAGTTCAGCAGCAGTGAACAAGATCATTTTTACTTTATTATAGTAAACAAATCCCTGAGGTTTGTCCTCATAAATTGACCAGGAATGGATCGTTTTCTGTGAGCGTTCCTGCAGAGAATATTAATCTAATCAGTTCTTGTACATAAAATCCTAATATAAATATACCGTAGTTTTGTGTGTTCAGCATGATTGATTACAGAGAAAATATTTTGCAACAGAAGCTGAGAAAATAAATGCAGCAACTCTGCTACCAGGTGCAATTTAGCAATGAAATGGTTTAAAAGAGCGAGGATGTGTTGGAGGATAACCTTCCTTCAGGTCATGCCTGCATTTTTAGAGATTCTTCAAATAGCTGGTATATTTGTTATCCACCATCTTTTCAAAGGTTTTGTTTCTTGTTTGAAAACAATCTGATCTTTTCTAGACCGATTCATCTTCTGGCTCCTAAATGACTGTTGGCAGAGAAACCAGAGATGAACATCGACTGCAGTGTTTCCTGCATTTTCTGGTCCAACTAGCTTGATCGAGTCTTTCTGTATATTTGTATTGCTTGAAAATCTTTATTAATAATCTTAAAATGAATCTCTCAAAATCCCTGAATCACCCGAGTGTCACCATTGATGTTTTTTTTTAAATCATCCTTTGTCCTGTACTGGTGTATTCAGCAGACTAGATTGCTGCAGTGTTTTTTTTATTTTCACCTACTGGTTCTCAGGCTTCTCCAATGATAAATATCAAAACACACTTTAAGATTTTGATCTTGCTCCATGATGCTGTTTTTCCAGCCTGGTCCTGAATCATGATCTCCTTGGAGAATCGTAACAGATTTCTCAGGACAACTATCTCCTTCAAAATCCTAGATTTCAATCAAATTGTAGAAACAGAGCCTTCGGTATTCATGCATGTGAAGCGTGAAACAACCTGTCTGCTGTTTGAGGTTTGTGTGTGTGTGTGTGTGTGTGTGTGTTTATATGTAGTTGTCTGGATGCAGGTTTAACTTGTCTCATCACACGTTTGAGATATTTTTGGATGGCATTGTGTTAAACAAACATGAATGTCTCTTGTAGGTTGCAACCATTCCCTCCTTTTATGGGAAGTTTTTTACTGTTTATCACCATTCTAATAATAACTAAAATAACTAAAATAATAACTAAAATAACTAAGATAAGAAGACAGGAAAAGAAATCTACTTCCCTTCCACATGGCAGCTCTGATACTCCCTGACATTATTTCTTAAGAGTTACAGATATTTTTGTGGGAAAAATGTTAAATGAAATGTAACGGAAACCCTTTTGTTAAATGACAGAGCACATGAATCAATGACAAGATGAATAAACAGCATATCTGCAGAACAAAAACCTTCTGGCTCTTGACATTGACATCAATGAGTGATTTCATAAATATCTGGAGGAGGGCCCCAGCACTGTCAGACACCAGCCAAATCTCAGTTCATGCTGTTTCATAAGCCTCTCTGCACAGAGTCCTCATGAAGGCTTTGGTTGAAACATACTTTCCTACAGCAGAGGAAGACGTTTTGAGATATCCACTGGAATCCAGACTGCTTTACCAACAACTAGTACTACTGCACAAGTTCTATGTTGTGTATTCAAAATGGATACCCAGAAGACGGAGGGCACAACCAGAAAATTAATGCAATTTGGACTGAAACAGTTGAACAGTTTGTATGCGATAAAAGTCACATATTAAATATTGAAAATGAAACTACCTCCTCACGCTGAGTGACTAACATGAATGAGGAGTTCCCAAAGAAATCTCTGTGGAAAAGTGATTGTGACATGTGGATGTTGAAATTTGTTTCCTGAGACACAAACAGTTTTAAAGCAGAATTCATCTGCCTGACATAAAACCAAAATGAATCAATGTCTTTGTAATATTGTGTCACTTAAGACTTTGTCAGTCTTGTTTATAACCTGAGGTCACTGAACTCCATGCATTGCTAATGATGATGCTGTATCTGTCCAGCCGGTGCAGCAAAGTTTAGGGAAATGAACCTGTCAATCACTGCACACACTCAGAGTCATGACAGTATTTTAAATCAGGCATTTATTTCTTTACTGTGCTTTATAATGTCCTGTTTCACATTTTAGGATGGAGAGGATGGTGAGGTTCACATCTGGGGTTTAGAGTGAAATGTATCAGCAGCTATTGATTGGCTAGCCATTAAAATTTGGCTGTGTGTTCTGTGTTTTATTTGGCTGCAGGACAAATTTGTGGGGCTCAAAAAAAGTTGAAGCATGCATTTTATTTGAAGTGTTGATCCAGAAGAAAGATATATTAGAGCCAAAAAATATCTCAACGTAAGTTTTACATTTCCTGTCTCAAGCTCCTCTCTGGAGCTCTGGCAACTGTTCAGTTAGCCAATCAGAGAAGAGAAGAAGAGGCTCTACATACAATATCCGTTTTCAAATAGTCACACAATCAGATTTACATTTACATTTCAGGCCACACTTCACTCTTTACAAACAGTAGTCTTCCAACACTTTTACATTAGAGCTGGTTGCATTGAAATATAATGACACAAAAATAAAGAATAAAAAGAAATTAAAGATACACAGACTGGTTAAATTTAATAATAATTCTTTAAAGTAAAACAGCACGGCTCATTGTGGCAGAAAGGAGTTACAGTATGTTTTTAACATAATGAATTTATGTCCGATTCTTGGGGAGTGGCGCTTGTTGATGTAACTGTTTCTCGAGAACAAAGTGGATCAGCTTCTTGACCCAGGAGGACCGAGGATTCAGGCAGACCTTCTCCCCGCTTGCCAGTCCAGCTCTGATTAAAAAGACGTATCACAGTTAGAGCTGAAGCTGGGATTTGAGAAATAATGAGGTCATGAAGTCTTCAGAGCAAATCCACCCACACAATTCTCTCAGAGCTTCTTTTCTATCAAAACACTCTCTGATCTAAATGCTGTTTCACGGCCAACATAAGTTCGTTACACCCTCTGAGAACAAGGCAATTCAAAGTGCGTCATGTGAGACAGAGAAGGCAAAAAGACAAGATATAAAAGAAACAAATGGTAATATTAAAAGACACATAAGACAAAAGACAAAATAAGCTAAAAGTCATTATCAAAATTACTAAAAGCCAGTGGCAGAGATGAAACTTTTAAACTTCAATTTAAAGCATCTCAGAGTTCGAGTTTTCTGGGAGCAGATATGTCTGATTGAGTAGACACCTGCTCGGACACCATTACAGTAATTCAGCCAACTAAAGATGAAAACATGGACCGCCAGAGAATGAAGCCACGATGAACTCCATATCATTTGACAATCCATGATTGTGTTTTGTCTTCCAAGCAGGGTTACCACCCAGTCCCACCCAGTTTTCCAGTCTGTCTACTAACGAGTTTTGGTCGATGGTGACAAGATCCAATAATATTAAGGCTGAAATTTTGCAGTGGTCTATGTTTGAGTACATGTAAACAAAGTATTTTCCCCAATGCCAGAACATAATTCAGGTGGAGAAAGACAAAATCACCTTATTTTAGAATATTTTTGGCTTACAAGTAGTCAAATTAAAAATACTGACTGAAAAAACAACACCTACAAAGTGTAATTTACATGTAATTATAGTGCATAGGTGATATATAAATAAAGCTTATTATTATTATTATTATTATTATTATTATTATTATTAGAGAAACAATTACTCAATTCATTCATCAGCTGATTGACAGAACATTGAATTGCCAACACGAAGGATGTTTTTGAGAAACACTGACAGAGGAAAAGCTAAATTTAAGTTTGAATACTTTAACAATTGATCTTTCATTTTTTAAATGATGTACCATTAACTGCTTAGTATTATTTCCTGTAATTTTTCCCTAAACGAATATTCAAATACTGTTTCAGATGAAGACGCTACATCTCATTGACTTTAATTTGTTCAGCTTAATTTTTATTCCTAAAAGCAATATTCAAACGTATTATGTCAAAACAAATGTATTTGTGTGAAACTGCTGAATGTAAACTCCTGTCGGGTCAATAAAACTCTCATAAACAACATCAAAGTCATGACTGTCCTCATTAATAGCCACAACACAGGATCATATTTGGGTTTTATAACATCAATTTGACCAAATAACCAAATTCAAGATGTTACCTTTAGCTTTGGGAAAGTCTGATGGCTATTTATCACATTGTTAATTGACTGTTAATGAATAATCCGTTTGCCTTTGAGTCAAGAATTCACTTACATTACTTCTGTGTCTGGGCAGTGAGGCCCTTCGGGGAGGATCTTGATGCTCCTCAGATTGTCTGGAGGGATGATCCTCGACTCCACCTGAAGGCACCGACAGTGTGTGTTGTAGTCCCTGCTGATCGGCGGCATTCCTGCCATAACCAGACATTCAGTCAGAACACAGATTTAAAACAGACATATCGCTAGAGGCTTTTCTTCTTTGGAAAAGATTTTGTAGATTGTGAAAATAAACTTCAAGTCCAGCAGAGCAGAAGCCGTTGCTGATTATCTTGTGTTTTCTTTTCCACTATCGCCTCAGCAGTGATTTAATTTGGCAGAAGTTTTAATTTGGCTTCGTCCTGCAAACGTTATTATTTGGACCTGGACCCTACAACAAATGCAATTTTACTGCAACCTTTTGTTCAGTTTTACTGAGATCTTGCCTTATCTTGATGTTATCAGGTGCAATATTATTCATGAATAAAATGCTGACATGCCCTGTTCTCCAAACAGGCACTTCTTCATTTTCTCTCCCACTCATCTTCCTGTTCACTACAAGTTAAATACTCGAGTCATTGTGGTAATGGTCATATTCTGTGTTGTTACAACAAGCTGGAAAGACTCACTGAGATGTCGTAATACACGATGAGTCCAGTCAGTGATCATCATTCAAATGAATTTTATGTGCATAAAAATGTTGCATATTCAACGCTTCTGTGTTACACAATCATGTTTTTGTGCATTGAGTGCATTGGGCCATTTAGTGGATCCACTGCTCTTTTTAAATTCTGGTAAAAATCTGAAAGTTTCCAAAGACAATGAATTAATCTTACAAAAAAAAAAAAATGCATATAAAATTATGCACCACCGTCCAAGCAGCCACTGCTTTCCATTTCATTTGACTAGAATATAAAAATCTGCATTTATGTTTGCACAAGTTACTGTATAGTCATGTAGCACAATAATAGACATTTCAAATTAGTGACCACTAACAGCTGCAATACCGTGCACCAAAAGCTGAACTTTAATGACAATAAAAGCAGACGCAATCTTCACATGATGGAGCAAAAATTGATTTTCATTTTGTGGTGAAATGAATAGAAACGAATGGCTGCCTGAAATGTGCGAAAGCACTTAAAATGTCCTGCAATCCAGATTTCAAGAGGTTAATTATTATTATTATATATTGTCACATACTGGAGTTTTGTCTAATGTTGCAAAACAGTGGTGGTTCGCTCACAGGTTTATCTAAAAGAATTCCCTATTCTGGATTTCAATAGCATGTTTAATGTACGAGGAAAGTTGAATAAAGGGCAGCCGGGCTTGGCTGGCGCACCTGGTTGTGTAACGACGGCCGTTAGAGTCACCTGAGGCAAAGCGTTAGCGACAGTTGGTTGGGGTCACATTGAGGATATCTGTCTATTACATTCACACTTGGCCTTTTGTGACTCCCAGCAACTGTAATGACAAATGCACTAACGAACCAAGTGACATCAACGACCCCACAGAGGCTGAACGCCTGGATCTCCTCACCTGTCAGTCAGAACTGTAAACAACTCCAACTATCTACGAACCTGGATGTGTTTAATGTACCCATGAGATACAAACTGTTGTTACCAGATTGACATTTCTACATACATCTCTGAAGCTTCAGTTTCCTGTACCCCTCATTAAACGCTGCTTGAGTCATGCTCCATAAAACCCTGACGTTGTGTAGCTGTGTAGCTCTTACCGTTAATGACAACAGAGAGGGCCAGAAACACAACCACCACGCAGAGCTTCATCCTGTTAATGCAGCAGCTGACTTCCTTGAACACAGGCAGATGTTGTACAGCTGTTGAGACTGTTTACATACATCTGCACAGCAGTATTTAAACACACAGTGGTCATGTGCTCCTCATCAACTTGGCTGTGGGAGATTTGAGGAATAAAACCCTTGTCCGTGTGTGTGTGTGTGTGTGTGTGTGTGTGTGTGTGTATAGGTTTCACTTTGACATTTCCACATGTGCAGCAGAAGATAGTCATGGGATAGTGAGGTTAGGGACAGACCAGAGGCCCGACTGAGGTTAAGGGACGACACGTTCGCGGCCAGCGGCCGCAGAACTGTATCACACAGATGAAGTGTGCCTGTCTGGACAATGGACACAACCAGTCTTATTCCTCATCTACTTGACATAACTCTGCAAAACAATTAAACTCTAAACTACTAAAGAGGAAATTTATAATGATCATCAGATACTGTTTTGTAAACAAGCTCAATTTTACCCGTGGCTGCAGTACATATGACTCTGTGACACCGTGTTGTTGTTGATGGTCTTAAGGTTTTATTCCCAGGGGCTTTTTCAGACCTTGCTCTAACCTTCTGGCACAGTTTTCTTTATTTTCTCATTCCCATGTGTGGTGAAAAGTTGTTTTAGACCGGCTGTTGTATTTATTGATTGATTGTATTAAAGCAGAATTAGTCAATCTTTTGCAGGCTGTCTTTTAATAAACATAATCTCCACTAAGTGTGTAATGTTGGACTGGTGTAAGATGAAGATATTTAAACTGTTTTAAAAAGACAACATCAAAGTTAATTTTACACAAAGTATTAACACATAGTGAATAGTGATGAATCATCATCAAATTTAGTTGAAAACTTGTTCTGTGTCAGTATCTGCGGAAACGTCTGAAACCATAGACAGAAATAAACAAATAAGCAGACAGACAGAAAGAAACCACAGCCACCTCGGCAGCTGGTAAAGACTCATTTACCCGACTTATTTTAGGGACAGAGTGCTTCTGGTTCGACTTGAGAAATATTGCTCCCTTATGATTGACAGCATGTGACGTCTGGGCCGGGAATGTGGAATAAAAGTGGGTCATCATGCAAAGCCTCAAGCCCACATGACATGTAAGAAATGAAATGATGTATTACAGTATGACTTTACAAAATTGTGACCTTTTGAAAAACAAGGGGATATTTAATGGGATTTTTACTTACCAAAACACAAAAAGACCATAACACTGTATATATACTGTCTGTTTTGGGTTGATAAGGATATTAACAAAGTATTTACACATACAAATAATACCTGTGACCAAATTTATACTAGAATTTCTTTTTCCAGTTTGTGTTTGTTTGACACCAGCCGGTTAGTGATGGAGGCTGGAGAGTGAACACAACAAAAGCTAGAAAAGGAAATAAAATAACACAAAATGAGGAACCTGCGTCTAGTTTGTTGGTTCGAGGAACAAACATGTTTTGGGAATGTGATCTGGGTTTTCTTGTAAAAGAGAGATTGCCCAGCTCACCCACCCTCCAAGAAAGGCATGAGAAAAGACACAATACTGGTCCAATTAAATGGTAGTGTGAGAGAAACAAACAGTAAAATATGTTGATGGTTAGGGAGTCGTGATGATAGATAAGAAAGAAAGAAAGAAAGAAAGAAAGAAAGAAACAAACAAAGAAGGAATGTCAGTCCAACCAGCAGTATGGGATGGATCAACAAATGTGATTCTGTGCAATATTTTTGGCAAGATGGTGAACATCATAAACATTATACCTGCTCAACTTATCACTGTGACATTAGCATTAAGGTAAAAGCAAAGTATAGCCTCCGTCCTTTAGTTGTAACGTTGACTGTGGTGTCTATACATTTTCTTATTATCACCTACAGCTCAGTCTTCGTGTTCATGAGTCAAGGTGGAGCAAAACACCAGCAACAGACAAATACAGATGATTGACTGCAGTGAAAACGTATGTAGCAAATACTGAACAATACAGCCACCTAGAGGAAAGAAAGGAAAGAAAACCACTTCCCCTTCAGCTTCTGAGCTGAGAACTGGTTATTTATTCATAATAAAATACCAAGATGTCACAATTTTCTTTTTCTAAAATATCAGATTTATTGCAGTTATTCGGCTCTTCATCAACAGCATCACATGGCAAGAAATAATTTGGCAGATTATGATTTGAGTCTTGATAAAAGACAAAAACAAACATGACACACATACAGATATATGCACACATAAATACACATTTGTAAAAAAAAGAAATCCTTCAAATTATACAAACAAATGCAATGCAAATAAATCTTAATTGAAATTGCACATTGCTTTTACTTTTCACGTTGCGTCTTAGATCAGCGTAGTAGAAAAACCTTCTGCCCATTAACCATCGATTCGACCTTAAGGCAACATTTAGATAAGAAAACAACAGTCTCATCAGTGTTTACACATCACACACCTCAACAGTGTCTGTCTCTGTCCCTAAGGACATTTCACTGGCTTCACAAACTGTTTCTAAATATGCCATAATATAGAACATAACACTCAGTTAGGGCTGCTGGAGTATTAAATATTTAACACATTTACATCTTATTTTTAGTTATAGCTGCCGGTGTGGAAAACTTATTCCCGTATTCTTCAGAACAAGCGAAGTAAAACAAGTCAGTTTTGTGCCACCTTTCTAAAGAAACAAGCAGGATGTGAACCAAGTTGTACCCGCACTTCAAGGAGGTGCGCTGCTCTCTCTGCTTATAAACTGAAATGATAAACACCCAGTGTGTTTATGATACTGGTGCTATTGTGTTTGGCGTTGTGGCTTCCGCTGTGATGGTATTTGGGACAGTGTTGTTCATCTTAGCCGCTCGTCGTGCCTTCTGCCTGTGAATAAAAACATATCATGGTCAACTTTTAATTTGAAATTTCAATCAATCTAAAACATTGGTTTCAACATTTGATCAAATGTCATGTCAGATGCTTGTTTTTCTTCTCAACTTTTTTTTTGAAAATGATTAGTTTTAATATGTAAATCTATTCAATTATTCAAAAGCAAAAAGAATCGATTGGAAAAAAGTCTGATCTGATATTTTCCTAACACTGTAAATCAATGCAAAACGATGCTTTCTCTCTACTTGGAATGTGACTTCAGATATGAGTTGAAACAAAAAGTCTGTGTCTCCAGATTTGGAACCACTACTCTAACTCTAGCGTGCAACTAAAAATGCATTAAATGTTTGATTGGGTTGCAGCTTAAAATATGCTTAATAGAAACCTCTTTCTTCCTTTGGCATCGGCTGCCTCTACTCGAGCAGCTGGAGGGATGCAGAAATGTTACTTTCTTCCCAAGCACTTCAACTGGCAAACTCTCCCATATCTAATTACGTGAGTGTCAATTCACGCCCAGTGGCATATGAAAGTGAACCATCTATAAAAATTAAAAAAAAATGTCATTGGACTCACATTTTCATTACTATCAGGATGGTTTTGGTGAATCTGTCTTCGGGGTCGAGACACATCAGATTATTGTCTTTCAGTGAGACACTGTGGGAGAAAGAGAAAGATTTAATGTAAAACAACTCTCTAAAGAACATTTACAAATTACTGTCACTGGAAAATCAACACAAATCAAGCAATAACAAATCAGAAACAAACCTACTCTTAGGTCTATTTCTTATTTTCATGGTACTGCAGGTACTTACATCACTTCTGTCTTGCTGCAGTATGGACGAGGTTTATACACCTTGACATCAGCGATGAGTTTTGGGTCCGTCTGCTTTTTTGTGTTTACACACTGGCAGCGCTTAATAGCTGTAAAAAAAAAAGTATATATATATATATATAAATGTTAGACCCAACAGAAGAAGCAGAGTGTCAGAATTTAGCTCATTTCAAGTCACATAAATGCAGAAAAACAACAAGAAAAAGCTTTTGACAGTCCAATAAATTAGCACACTTACATGTTGAAGAGCAGATGACCACGCAGGCCAGGAGAACGATGCACTGGATTGCAGTATTCATCCTTGTCTTAAATGGTAAGAATTAGCTCCTCAGATATGCAGAATCTTAACTTTACTCTCCTTGTGCTGCCTGAGCATGCAAGACTGGTTGCTTCATGCTTTCTGGACCTCCTTTTTATACAATCACAGTGAGGTGAAGACACTTCCAGAGAAGTGTTGGACCCCCCCCCCCCTCGCTGGCTTCCCACACTATTGCTAACATTTATAGTCCATTCCCTCTTTCCAGAGAATCCAGGTTGACGAGGTTCGATTTTCACTTCCCTTTAAAGACTTCCTCCATGTGTATGAATGGGTTCCTCATGTTGAGACACATCTGCTGTTGGCACTGTGCCTCCATTATCAGTGTTCACAGGATTGATAGTCCCAAGACACAAGTTACATGGCACTGGCTTTTGTCTGAGGTTTCCTTACCTGATAGAGAAAGAGTTTTTCCTTGCTACTATTCCCAAGCACTTACTAATGGAAGAATGCTGGGTCCTTGTTAATAATATTATAAGGAGTACTATATGAAAAGTGCCCTCTAACTTCTGTTTTGGTGCTGTATCAATAAAGCTGACTTCATCTGACCCAACTCATTTTACCTCTGTCAGCCAAAGCTTTTAAACTACCCTCAGAAATCTTCTTTTGGACAGGTGTCTTCCTGTTTTCCCTGGAGCACAAAATGTTTCCACGATCATTTTTGTTGAACAGATCAGTTTCCAAACAGTGACTGTGCATCTTAGGCTCCAATGTGAAAATCAATCCAATTTGTGCCTCTCCCCAAACCGTTGTGTTGATGGTAATAAACTATTTATTTACTTAGCAAAAGTGTTGAATTAAAGCTGTCGTCAGGTGAATGCAAATTATTTCCCTTGCATCACTATTGGCTTGTGGTTGATCACCTTAACGTAACTGTGAATTTAAATTAAAATTACTTTGTTAAGTAAGAATTTTAGAAAGGGAAATTATTTATTTCTCTAATTCATTTGAGCCTTGCCACCCTCAGTCAAGTTGTGTAATCGCACGTTTCACCATGAGAACATATAAACCGGAAACAGCCTGAAACCCAGATTCTCGATGGAAGTTGCTGTCCCACGTGGACTGTGAGCTTATGCCAGACTCCAAGATTTCCAAGTAACTGACTCATTGCAGTGGTACGCAGGGGTGTGAAATAGTAGTCAACAGGTCTAAGTATGTTTCTGTCTGTCTGTCTGTCTGTGTGTGTGTGTGTGTGTGTGTCTGAGTGTGTGTGTTTCGAGGAGGAGGAGGGGGGGTTGTCATGTTGCAACTCAGTGCAGATATCAATCAGCAGACAAAGAGACACACAGTATTTCAACTTCATCAGTTGCAGGGAAATGTCACTTGACCATGAATAAATAAATGAATATGATATTCAGGTATTTAGTTGTGTGACAAATACCAAGATTTAGCTCACACCTCATAGCTTTGGTCATGATCATGACTGGAAGAGAAGAGCAGACCACACGGCAGCAACAGCCAAGAAAATGAATCATCAAAGTTTTAAAAAATAAAGTTTCTGATCGTGTTACTGTCCCCAGCATGGTGGAGGAGAAGGTGACTGCATGGTCCCTAAAAGATTTATGTGAAACTGAAATTTGGTTTGCCAGTAAGTTTTCCCAAAAGATCCTCACGCAGTTAGCCACAGCAGCTCATCTAAGTCGTCTGCTTTTAAATTTAACAGAAAAAATTGAAATGAATTATGAATTACATGAAAGTGAAGTTTATTTGGAAAGATTCAACAGGCTCAGCGCACCTGTGATATGCCACTGAGATGCATGGTGAGTGCTGAGTTAGCATGACCCATATTCACAATGGCCACAATTATCCAAACGATTGTTTTGATGCTCAGTGTTTAAATTGTGCACAACAGCAGCACCCTGGACAGAAGGTTTTAGTTTGCAACTGCAGTCTGTCGCACTTTGATGACGTTAGACAACAAACAAGTGTGCGCTGCCTGGTGCTTGCAGACCAAGAAAACAGATGTGATATAGTGACATTGGATTTTATAATGCATATTCTCAGTAAACACAAAAAACAACAACAGTTTTGTAACACTGTATTGTCCAATACAAAGTCTTAAGTTAAGCTAAATGCTTTGTTACATCCTGGTAAAACATCAGAAGTGTGAAGACTATCTATGTGATTTCAGCATCGATCAAATTCTGATGGTGCGTGTTTCGGTGAGTGTGAAAATGAGACAATCCTCGTGACATTTGGTGCAGTCTATGTTTGTGTTGTTGTTGTTTTACCTTTGTATCTCAACCTCGTCAGGTCAGATCAACTGAGCGGAACAAAACTCTGAACTTTAACTTTAAAGAAAAGACCTCTCAATTAAACAAATCATTTGAATATAGTGAGGGAACTTTTAAAAGGCCTTGTTTTTTTTATCTTTTCTGCTCTCATTCCTAAAACCTTTTCTAAATATGGACATTAGACAGTGTGTTTTTTGGGGGAGATATTGCCATATTTAAAGTTTTTCTTGTGGGTTTGAGGCCATTTACTGTAAAATCCTCCCACAGAGATAATAATGATTAATGCTACCTTAATTACAGACGTGGCAACATTACTGACAATACAGAGGAAAAATGAATGGTTTTCATGACTATGCCTGCAGTTTTGATTTTATCATGGGGTGTTACTTTTTTAACCTCTAAATGTGATGAAAATCAGCAACTTGTATTTGTATTCATTTCATTAAAACCACAATATTAAGGGTCTTCACATTCAGCAGCTCAAGATCTTTCTAATCTCATTTCAAAACATGCAGCGCTACCGGTAATGTTGAGCAGGCTGTTTAAAACCACAGTTTTTTTTATGTGTGGTTGCATGAATCAGAATAAAAGAGAAATTTTTGAAAAAATTTAAAAAAAGAAATTATTGCACAACACTAGAGAACTAGAGAAGTGTCCCCTCTTGCCTCGAAGCTCCCCACTGTTTAGTCCAAGTTCCCTCTGGTCAAGAAACCCTTTGGACAGCCCAAACTACCCTGCGGCACCTGTGATGAGCCCATGTATCTTAAAGTGCCCCTCACTGTCCCTCTGGTGAGTCTATGCCCCTAAGATCCCATTTGGACAGTTCAATTAACATCAGTATCCTCTGATTAATCCAAGTGCCCATTTAGTCGGCCCAGGTGACTCTTTGAGCTCAGTTTAACTGTGAATAGATAAAACACCAAATGATGCTTTATCTTCCACCTCTGCAAGTTTTCCCGCGCTGGAGTTGGAGGATGGAGTTCATTTCGGGTCATGGACTGTGCATGCATGCTGCTACAGAACGAATAACAAAGGCTCAATGACTAAAACTAACAATATCTCAAAGCAAACGTAATGAATGTAAACTGTAGTTAAGAATTTACTGCAAGACTAAAACAAGTTCTTGCAAGTTGTAAACACACGATAAACAACTGCTGTTTTACTGTTTATGTGCGCATCAGTAGAATTTTTAGTCTTAGAGTGACATCTACTGGTTTGGCGCGTTGGTGCAGGATGTCAGTTTTAGACCAGGGATTTTTATGTGAAGGTGTGTGAAATCACGACACATGACATTAAGGAAATAACAGAAAGCATTGGTGTTGAGGCGCCCTGGTGGACCAGAGGTGAGGGGACCAACCATGACCCGCAACGTCCTGGTTTGCATCCAGTCTAGCAACCTTTGTCACATATCATTCCCCATCTCTCTCTCCTCTCATTTCCTGTGGTCTCTCTACAGTTGCTACCAAATAAAACAAACAACAAATAAAACATTTAATGCCATTCTCAGCACTGATATGTCATCATTACATCACATTAGATTTATATCATAAATCATAAATTTCTATAAACTTTTTCCTAAATTTTCTTTAGACATTCACTAAGCCAAACACAGAGGCCTTGAGAAGATTTTCAAGGTGGACATTTACCCTGAAGCGTATGAAGTATTACGGAAACAACTCTCTTACTAACCTTAAAAAAATACCTGTTATTGAAACATGAGCATGGGAATAAATGCTGTGACAACTCACTGCTGCTGTGTCTTGTTTGCCCCTTGAGCTGTCAGTGTCCCCTGTGACATTACCAGTTATGAACTAGATTTTCATGCAAGTATTTTGTATGTATCAACATCACATTAAGACTTAATCATCAATGTAATCATCATTGTTACAGTAGGCTGTTACTGACCGTGATACCTGCACAGGTACAAACAAGGAAATGCACTCAAAGCCAAAGGTTTAATGTCTGTGGGTGTGTCCATTTGCAAATCTAATAGAACCGCATAAGCATGAGGACTTACTGGAAATGAAACATAATAAAAAAAACTTCAATGATTAAGCTTAACTCAGCTCACAGTGACAGACAGAGCAGTGCTTTACTTTGCCAAAGGTTTTCCTCTCAGTTTTCAGTTCAGAACTTTTGGTAAAATGGATGAATATCAACAGCCACTGTTTTTTTAAGCAAAATCTCTCTCAGACAGAGAGAAGCAGAAGCTCAGGAGACACTTTCAGACAAAACAAGGCGAATGTGGAATAATTGAACAAGCTGGAAGCAACATCTATAAAATCTGCTTCAAGATAAAAGAAGGTAAGTTGTCTCTTGGTGTTAAAATTAGCTGCGTAACCAAGACTCAGTCATGTCAACAGCCACGCTAGCGGCTGTGTGAGGCTGTACTCAGGTAAAACAATG
The DNA here is from genome assembly GCF_002814215.2 of Seriola lalandi dorsalis. NCBI lineage: Eukaryota > Metazoa > Chordata > Actinopteri > Carangiformes > Carangidae > Seriola > Seriola lalandi. Next base: position 1,047,640 of record NW_019525532.1, on the reverse strand, counting down.
CCAGCCTGAGCATGCTCACAATGACAGAGTGATGACAACAGGGTTGATTACGATGTTCACCATATTAGCTTAGCATTAGAGGCTGATGGGAATGTGATAGCTTTAACATGACAATTGAAAATTTAACTTTATGAAGGGACAAGATGAAAAGTTAAAGAAATTACAGCTCATCCTAAATGTGGCATGAAGTTGTTCTTAACTTTTTTTTAGGAGTGTGAGACTCTTTTGAGGCTGAAAATGTTTCTGTTTCGATATGTTCAATGTGATTAACCACAGTGACATTTGATAGTGGTATTATTGCTAATTGATCTGCAACAGTCAGCGTCATGGTGGTATTACAGGTGAAGCACCACCACCCTTAGAGCCACATGCGTGGTTTAAATGTAGTCCTTTTGTTTGTTTGTTTGTTCTCTGCAGACAAGGAAAGAGTTTTGCAGAGAAAATTTCACACCATCTCTTTTCCTTGTCGGGACTTGTATCTGACCATGAGCCAAACCAGTTTGCTCGACCACCCTACACCCACTGACCAGCCGTCCACTGGTCAATCACAGGTGAGTTAACGGTGTAATGTGCTGGGAATACTGCTGATACTTGTGTAATAAAACCTTAGAGAAAGTGTCAGAAAGTTTTACATCCTGATTAGATTTACTATCTGTGTTCTTCTATTTTTTTTTTTATTACTATTATTACAGAGGGAATGCCGGGTTGGTGAGAAGCAGTTCAAACTGGTAGAAGAAGACTTTACTCATAACCCAGCAACTGAAATCCACAGAGGTCACACACATACCATAATTTTAGAGGGACTTGATAAAGGGGTGCAGTCAGGAGCTACAAAACACGATGAACCGATGAAAAGCGTAAAAGAAAAGAGAGTTAAGCTCCCAACGGATTTAATTACCTTCATAAAAACCAGCGGTGCCATCGCCAAGTACAAGGCTCGCTTCCAGCAGAGTCTCAGAAATCTTGTTTCCATAGAGGTGGGATCAGACGTGGTTTTATCCAGTTTGTCCTCTGGTGCCCTGGATGAGGCTTGGGCAGCAGTGCAGAGAGACCTGAGTGTGGACACTGTGAAGCTGCAGGGAGCTTCAGCTGCACCTCCAGATCTGAACAGAGTGAAGGAAATCCTCATCAAGGCCAAGAACGAGGCAAACTGTCGAGACTTCAGAGTGGACGTCAGCTTCATCCCAGGACCCGGTGGAACCTCAGAGACCAAAGTACGGTTGGTGGGCTACACTGAACATGTGAACAAGCTGAAAGAGGTTCTGCATGACTACCAGATGAATCAGGCTGAGATACAAGAAGTGCTGAACTTACCGCATCCTGGGATGGTTGACTGTTTTAATAATCTCTTGAGCCTGATTGGGATGAAGGAGACGAAAGTGACATTAAAACCCTCACACTCCCCGCGTCCTTGTGTGCTCGTGTCTGGTCCCCGTTGTCATGTCCAGGAGGTCCAGCGGGCCCTAACGTCAACTCTAGCCAGCCTGACGTTAGACACACTAGTTCTAGACGGACCAGGAGCTCAGCGGTACTTCCAGGCAGAGGGTAAAGTCAGCAAGGATCTGATAGAGAGCTTCTATGAGGTCCTTATCAGGGAACAACAAAGTGTGCACTCACCAGATGTGAAAACCAAATCACTAAGCATCAGCAGACCCAGACCCAGCCCACGTGTCACACCCAGACAGCGCAGCCACACTGTTGGGAGCATCGCAGTCAACAAAACAAACCTGAAGATCAAGCTCGGCAGTTTGGAGGATGAGCAGGTTCGACGATTTCTATTCTTTTCTATTCTACTTCAAATGGATTAACAGTGCACCCCTTGTTCACATCCTTACATCATTTCCACAGGTGAATGTGTTGGTCATCCCTATGCTGAATAGGCATCTAGCTTCTACTAAAATTGGTCAGTGTCTGCTGAGTAAAGCTGGTAGTAGAATCATGATAAACTTTGCCCTGATGGCAACAAAGCATACCTTCAGGCCTGGAGATGTTCTGCAGATTGATGGGCCTCCGTCTTTGGACTGCTCCAAGCTCTTCTTCATTGAGTGCTTGCCTTGGGATGGAGTCAGAGGAAAGAGTTTACAGGTGAAGTAAATATTTGGTTGATTCATAATAGATAGTAAAGACATAAAACTCTGCAACATCTAGTGTTTTCTCTGATCAACAGGAGCTGGGTTTACCTTGTTAGCTAAAAGCTAATGTAGCTGGGAGCATGTGATTCGCTAAATTGCCATGATGAACTTAAATAACAAGAGTTATTTTACAATTTAATGGTTTATTTATATATTTAACTCCATATATTCATGATTATTTCATAATTTATTATCTTTCTTTAATAAAAATGTCCAACTTTTGTTTCCCAGGCTCTTAGCAATGGACTGAAGAAGTGTTTGGACCTCTGCGTACAGCAGGGCTTGAGTTCAGTGGCCTTTCCAGTTATCGGACCTGGAATCGTGTTAAAATACCCGCTGAGAGAAGCAATTCAAGTGCTGACTGAGAACATTCGCCAGTTTGGATTATCCACATCCTCTGGTTCTCTCTCCACCATCCACGTCGTCATTAAACCTGGCTATCGTGACTCTGAGCAGGTGAAATAAAACTCATCTTCTTTTAATAGTTTAAAGTGGCGATTGTAATGTAATATGTAACATGTGTTTGTAGGGTGCATTTGATTCACTTTATAAGAGGATGATGTTTACTGGAGGCATTTGTATTTACAGTGCTACCATGATGTCTACAGACACCTCAGCTTGAGCATGAATCAAGGAAGCCAAGGTAAACTAGACGGATACTCAGACTCCATTAATAATTGTTAATAACACACAGCACATTAGTATCCCAGAGGGCAGATTCTTAACTTAAGCAAAATGAATATCACAGCACATATTTACTGTTACATTCAAAGTGCAGTCTGTAAAAAGTACAGAAGTATTATCACTATGCAAAATACACAGTGCTACACCCTCATAAAGTATAAAGTGCATAAAATGGAAATAAGAAGAGTAAGAATAATAATTGTAGTAGTGAAGTAAATGTACTTAGTTCCTTTCCACTGCTGTAGTATCCCCAGCCATTAGATTAAGCATCAAACATGAAATATGACACGTGTTTTCTTCCTCTCAGTAATCTTCAGCTCCCTCGCCAGCGACCTTGATGACGTCACCATGACAGTGGGAGGTGGGGTTAAACTACAGCTGGTGTTTGGTGACATCAGCAGTGAGAATACAGATGCTGTGGTGAACACGACCAACTTTGTTCATTTTCAAAGAGGTAGGTGTGGCGGCACACCAAGGCAGGAGGGGGGTTTTTGTGTAGCGTGGTTGCAAGGTGTCCCACTGAGCAAGAGGACTGCAACTGTGCTGTAAATCATTTTTGCAATTATATGTATCTATTGTCATTATTCCACAGATGGTGTGTGCAAAGACATCTTAACTAAGGCTGGACCCCAGCTGGAGGCATTACTGAAAAGCGGTAAGACACACACACACACACACACACACACACACACACACACACAACTCAACTCAATAAACAACTCAACAGCTTCTTACACCTGCTGTCTTTCCCGTCTTGTGTCTAGCTAAAGTCAACAGAGGAGAGGTGTTTGAGACTCAGCCTGGATCATTCCCTTGTAAAGCCATTTTACACGTGTACGGACAAAACGATGCAGGCATCGTCAAACAACTGGTGTGTCGCATCATTCAACACTGTGAAACATCTGGATACAAGTCTGTGGCGATTCCTGCCATATGTGCAGGTAAATATTGCATAAGACAATCTAGGAAGACGGAGTCAGGGTGGGGGTAATGTCTCAATGCGGTATCTAAACCTTATCTTTCCTCCAGGATAAGGCTAGGAGGAGGTACAGAAAGTAGAAAGGGGTTCTCGAGAGCAAGGAAGTGTCAAAACAGGAAAGACAGAGATAGACACACCTGTACAGGTTTTTACACCCTAGTTGTAAAAACGTAATTCTTGCTTTACGCAGGGGGTGGAGGGCTGGACCCTGATGTCGTGGCACGTGCCGTCCTTCGAGGGGTGAAGATTGCCACATCATCTGCTTCCCTCTACTCTCTCACCAACATTCGTCTTGTACTGATTAAGATCAGGGTTTTCTTGGTATTTAAACACCAAGCAACGCAGACGTTTCCCTCTGCTGTAATCAACACAGGTGAGAAGAAGTCAACCTTTGTCGAATCCTTACATCAAGGTCCATCGTTTTTTATGGTGGTTTCAAAAGTCTCTATCGGAATCAACTTGTTGTATTTTCACTGATTGTCACATTTTCATTCATTTTGCAGTGTCAGCACTTCAGTTGCCTGATGTACCGAAGCAACAGTCCCCAGTGTCTATTAATGCAGACCAAAGCATCCTCCCTACCAGCTCCACCGAGCAGTCCGTCTTCATGTTTCTGGGTCTTTGCAAAAAAAATGTTGAAGATGCCATGACAAGGCTGAAGGGTCTGTATCAGGCTCAGTGCGCCACACTAACTTGGACAAGGGAGGACCTTCAGGGCCTCACCCAGCATGACATGAACAATTTCAACCAGCTGGTACAGAACCTGGGTCTGTACATGCATCAGGACCAGGGCAGCTTAACGCTGAGCGGGTTAAAAGAAAGGGCCGACCAGGTGATACAGATCATTCACACCATCGGTCGGCTTAGGAGAGAAGCCAGAGCCAGGGAGGAGGAAGATTTGCACAGTCGTGTGGCTTGGTGCATCCTGGGGCAAAGCGGCAGGTGGGAGAGGCTTCCCAAAACAGCCAATCACAACCTGGAAAACCGTGAAGTACTGAGAGGGATAGTGGACGCACACAGCATCCTGTGGAGAGTGGATCTACAGAAGATGGAGGCCACAAGACACGTGACCGGACAGACGGCGAAGCTGAAACGACTAGAGAATCTGCCAGGTGAAAAGATGGAAACAACATCTACACATAAGACATAAATCCTCTGAGCATCTGAGTTGTTTTGAGACTAACTTGTCTTACTTTTCAGACCTCCCTCTCCCTCTGTACTGGGACAACATGGCGGAGATAGAAAGTCTGAAGGTGGTTGCACTGAATCCTTTCTCTGCAGAGTACCGGACAGTGGAAGAGTCCTTCAAACAAACTGCCACCATGACTATCCTGAAGGTGGGTTGCTTTAACCGTTTAATCATCTGTAGATTTCAAAGGCACCTTACAGAATTGTATATGAATAAACTGTATTAATCTATAAGATTTGTGTCCTCCAGGTAGGTTTCTGGCAGCTGACCCTTTTTGGTTTTTCTCATTAGATCGAGCGTTTGCAGAATATCCATCTGCTTCGTGCCTACGAAGCGCAGAAGAAGCACATTTCTGATAAGAATGGACAGAAAAGGGTCGGTGAAAAGATTCTGTACCACGGGACGACAGAGGACAAAACCGAATCCATCATAAAAACTGGGTTCAACAGGAGCTTCGCTGGGCAAAATGGTAATGAATGTTTTTTTGTCCAATCCACAACAAAGGAACATGCTTTTCATGGTTTATTTTTTTGTTATTATTACAGCAAATTGCTGTTGTTAGCTCCTTACATTGTAAATGTTTTAGTTCATGTGCAACAGAGGAATTTCCCTTAAAAAAAGGGTGTGTGTTTACGGGACTTTTTACAAGACATGAGTAATCACCGTTGCTCTTTGTCACCATATCTGCTGGTGATGAGGTGATAAAAAGCAGCCAAACTGATATTTATTTACAATAGAAAATTGCATTCGTTTCAAAGGATGTGCTAAATTTCCAAAACTTTCAATGCTCGGTTTTCTCCCTGCTCGCAGCAGTTAAATCCCTCTTCTCTTTTATTCCCAGCAACTTCATTTGGCCTTGGAACCTACTTTGCCGTGGATGCCAGCTACTCAGCCCACCCCACCTACTCCAAGCCGGCTGCTGACGGTTCCCAGTTAATGTTCGTGGCTCGAGTCCTGACTGGCGTCTACACTCGGGGCTACAGGGGCATCAAGGTGCCGCCGCCTCTCAACAACCAGCAGCCACACGACCGCTACGACAGCGTGGTGGACGAAATAGACGAGCCCAGCATGTATGTCGTGTTCCACGATAACCAAGCGTACCCGGAATACCTCATCACCTTCAAGTGACTGTGAGGGAAGGAATGATAGGCTACAGCCATATCAATGTTTGACCTTTTACACACTCACCCACGTCATTGTCAGTTACTGCAATTACTCTCATTTTCAGATTCAACACTTTTTTTATTCTTATCAGTTTTTGTTGTTATTATAATATTTTCTGTGGGCCCAGAACTTCATTGCATATTTTGTAAATTGTTATTTTTTTCATTTTGGGTCAATAAACCCCCCTTTTTCTTTTCTTTTTTTAAATATCCATTGCATCTGTCTGTTCTATAATAAATTATTCAGCAAATTGAGCAATGTGGAGGGCATTTATCAGTGACCAGTACATGTTCTGTTTGTGTTTTGAGTTCTGCAAACAATGGCTCAGGCCAGCAGCTAAACCCAAGACTGTAAGACTGGGAAAGACAACACTTCATCCTGCTCAGTAGTGACTAAAGCTTGTTATTAAGCCCTTGAAGGCAGCCAGGAATGGCTACACCCCTGTTGGGTGTATGAAAGGAGCCACGAGATAATTAGTTTCACATCACATTATTAAATAGCACACACAGTTTACACAGTAAAAAAAAAAGGCAAGAGATGCAGGGAAACGGTAAGACTATACATTTTCCTGGGTTGTTGTTGCCACTGCATGAGGTTTTTAGTGTCAGTATGACAACTAGTGGGTCGGTTGATAGAGCTGCAGCACGGCAGGTTTGCACGCCAACTTCATGTGTGACGGTGTTTCTTTGGTTTCTGTTTCTTTGTAATTTATTGTCTGTGTTGTGAAATTACAACAAAGGAAATGGAATAAATTTCCAAAACCTAATAATTATTACTGGTAGAATAATTATCCTCATACCTGAAGTGTAACACCATTGTCGGTGTTCTCACAGTATCACTGGTCACAGTATCTGCACAGGACAGACAGGGGAATATCTGGAGCTGGAAGTATTTGGGTCAGAGGGTGCGTCCATTTAGAGAAAGGAAGCGTAATTTACAGTAAGTGAAAGTGAAAGAAAAAGCATCTCAGTCTGTTCACGCAGGAGGGAAACAGACAGAGGAGTGCTACACTGAAAGTTTTCAGTCAGTTTCAGAGCTGTCGGCAGTATGGATGAACATCAACACCCACTGTTCTTTGAGGCGAAAGAGCTGACGGACAGAGAGAAGGAGAAGATCAGGAGACACTTCCAGAAAAGACGAGATTCAGGGGGAGGTGAATGTGGACTGATAGAAAAAGCTGGAGGCAACATCTATAAAATCTGCTTCAAAGAAAAAGACGGTAAGGAATCACTCTGTGTTAAAATCAGTCCTTTACGTAGGCTCTTGTTGTGACTTTGTACTCGGCTGTTTATTACAGACCAGGAAAGGGTTTTGCAGAGGAAGTTCCACACCATCTCACTTCCTAGTGGAGAGCTGCGTCTTACTGTGAGCCGAACCACTTCACCAGATCAGCCATTGACGCAGGTGAGATAATATCACGCTGTAGAAATGTTGGCTGGTCACAAACATTTGAGCCGAATGATCTGGTCAAACCGGTTTGAGGGGATGTCGGATTTGCGATGTTGTGATACTGCTGTGACATCACAAAAGATTATAATTTTGTTTTTATCTTTTAATAAGTTAAAGATCTAATTCTAAGTTGTGAGTTTGTTTGATGTTGTTTTGTTTTTTTTCTTTAGACATTTACAAAAACAAACACAAAAGCCCTCAAGAAAATTTTCAAGATGGACGTTTACCTCCTTTATTACCTGAGAGACAACTCTAACGTGAATAAATTATTGCAGAAACAACTCTCCTGTATTGGCTGCACACTGGAATTAAACTTTGATGAAGAGGAAGCGGTGGTTAGGGGGGATATTGAGAAGGGGCCAGGAGGAGCTTTTGGCGCAGCAGAGAAATGGGAGATACAGGTGGATCGGATCTTCATCGGCCTCACTGAGAGCTACCTCCCCTATCATGTGTTTGAGCCTCAGCAAATCAAAATGCTACTGCAGGACCGCTCGTTTGAGACTGAGGATATCAAAGTGTACTCAGAGATCTGTCACTCTGTGGTTGTGGGAGAAGCTGCGGCTGTGAAGGAGAAGATTGCAATGCTGGAAAAGAGCATCCCATCCCGGAAGGAACTGCCAATCGCAGTGAAGCAGTTCACACTGGTGGAAGAAGAATTCAATCAAGAAATGCGTGCACATTACCCAGAAGTTAAGATCCTCAAAAGCAGTAACATGATCATCATGGAGGGACTTGATAAAGGGGTGCAGTCAGGAGCTACAAAACTTGATGAACTGATGAAAAGCATAAAAGAAAAGAGAGTTAACCTCCCAACAGATTTAATTAACTTCATAAAAACCAGCGGTGCCATCTCCAAGTTCGAGGCTCGCTTCCAGCAGAGTCTCAGGAATCCCGTTTCCATTGAGGTGGGATCAGACGTGGTTTTATCCAGTTTGTCCTCTGGTGCCCTGGATGAGGCTTGGGCAGCAGTGCAGAGAGACCTGAGTGTGGACACTGTGAAGCTGCAGGGCGCTTCAGCTGCACCTCCAGATCTGAATAGAGTGAAGGAAATCCTCATCAAGGCCAAGAACGAGGCAAACTGTCGAGACTCAGAGTGGACGTCAGCTTCATCCCAGGACCCGGTGGAACCTCAGAGACCAAAGTACGGTTGGTGGGCTACACTGAACATGTGAACAAGCTGAAAGAGGTTCTGCATGACTACCAGATGAATCAGGCTGAGATACAAGAAGTGCTGAACCTACCGCATCCTGGGATGGTTGACTGTTTTAATAATCTCTTGAGCCTGATTGGGATAAAGGAGACGAAAGTGACATTAAAACCCTCACACTCCCCGCGTCCTTGTGTGCTTGTGTCTGGTCCCCGTTGTCATGTCCAGGAGGTCCAGCGGGCCCTAACGTCAACTCTAGCCAGCCTGACGTTAGACACACTAGTTCTAGACGGACCAGGAGCTCAGCGGTACTTCCAGGCAGAGGGTAAAGTCAGCAAGGATCTGGTAGAGAGCTCCTATCGGGTCATTATCAGGGAACAACAAAGTGTGCACTCACCAGATGTGAAAACCAAATCACTAAGCATCAGCAGACCCAGCCCCAGCCCACGTGTCACACCCAGACAGCGCAGCCACACTGTTGGGAGCATCGCAGTCAACAAAACAAACCTGATGATCAAGCTTGGCAGTTTGGAGGATGAGCAGGTTCGACGATTTCTTTTCTATTCTACTTTCAATCAAATCTTAAGTAAAGCAACAATGCAACATGCACAATCATATCATTTCACATTATTTCCACAGGTGACCGTGTTGGTCGTTCCGATGCTCAACAAACAGCTGACTTCTACTAATATCGGTAAAAGTCTGTTGCATAAAGCAGGGAAAATAATCCAGTCCAATTTTAACTCGGTGGCAGCGAATTGTACCATCAGCCCTGGAGATGTTCTGCAGGTCACTGGGCCTCCAACTCTCGGCTGCTCCAAGCTCTTCTTCATTGAGTGTTTGCCTTGGGATGGAGCCAGAGGACAGAGTGCGCAGGTAAAGTAAAATACCTGGTGGATTTACAAACATAGGCCCTGTGCCTTCTCAGGGGCCTTCAGTCAAACTTTTCTTTATCAGAAAAACAGTGTGCGGATCTGTTCTGTACTAGATTACTTAGGTTACACATTAACTGACCTTTGAAAACATCATGACTAAATGCCAACCTTTTGTTTTTCCAGGCTCTCAGCAATGGGCTGAAGAAGTGTTTGGACCTCTGTGAACAGCAGGGCTTGAGTTCAGTCGCGTTCCCGGTGATTGGACCTGGAATCGTGTTAAAATACCCGCTGAGAGAAGCCACTGAACTCCTGACTGAGAGCATTCACCAGTTTGGATTATCTGCATCCCCTGGTTATCTGACCACAATCCATGTCGTCATCAAACCTGGCTATCCTGACTCCGAGGAGGTGACTATCAACACTTGGACGACTGTGGTATCTGATTTATAAGTCGCTTGCATGCGTGATTTACTGATATGAAAGCATTTAATATCTGCATTTTTATTTACAGTGCTACCATGATGTCTACAGACAACTCAGCTGGAATATGAACCACGGAGGCCAAGGTAAACTAAACTGTTATCCAGACTACTTTGATTAACTGTTACAAATACAGCAAAGAATTTGTTAGTAAAAGACGTACTTCTTTTTGCCATTAGCATTCTCCAGTATTAACTAAAATATCAAACAAATCTTTCTTCCTCTCAGTGATCTTCAGGTCCCTCACCTCTGACCTTGATGACATCACAATGACAGTGGGAGGTGGGGTTAAACTACAACTGGTGTTTGGTGACATCACTAACGAGACTACGGATGCCATTGTGAATACGACCGACTTCGTCAATTTTCAGAACGGTGGGTGAGAGAGGATGAATCTTTAGTCCCTGACATCTCCTGACAGGTCAAAGTTTGCACTTAAAGCAAAATATCTGGCACACCTGCTGCAGTGATTACCAAGACATTTGGTACACAATCTTATTCCCAGTAGAATGAATTATGATAAATTTCACAACCCCTTAACTTTTTATATAGTGACATCATTAGGTCATCATTTTAATTTATCCAGAACTTGATTTATGTGGTTTATACCATATACCTGCAAAACTAATAACACTGTCATTAGCTTCAGCTTTGCTTTGTGTTTAGTGCTAATTAGCTGATGTTAGCATGCTAAAACTAAGATGGTGAACATGTTAAACTTGATATTGACTTCATATCAACATCTTAGCAATTGTCATAGTGAGCATGTTAGCATGCTGACAGCAGAATTTCGCTCAAAGTACAGCTGTGCCTGAGTACAGCCTCACAGAGATGCGTCATGGCTGTAGACACTTAACCTGCTCTTATTTGTTTGTTTGTCTTTATTCTACAGATGGCGTGTGCAAAGACATCTTGACTGTAGCTGGATCAGCGGTGGAGGCTCAACTGAGAACAGGTGAGAAAAGATCAGGTAGAAATTTTCAGCGACAACAAAACGCATTTAACAGCTTCGTACTCATGTTGCCTCTGTTTTGTTGGGTGCAGCAAACGTGAAAAGTGGTGAGGTGTTCGAAACTCAGTCTGGATCATTCCCTTGTAAATCCATTTTGCACGTGTGCGGACAAAGAGATGCAGGCGTCACTGAACAGTTGGTGTGTCGCATCATCCAACTTTGTGAATCCTTTGGATACAAATCTGTGGCCATTCCTGCGATCAACGCTGGTAAGTTTTGCGTTAGACAATTAGTATTGTCTCATTGTTTTTCAGTTCAGTGTCAGTTTTAATTCTGCCAGTAAAAAATAAAATCAACCTCTTCGTGCAGGAGCTGGTGGGCTGGACCCTGGCGTCGTGGCAGATGCCATCCTCAAAGGAGTCAAAACTGCCACATCGACCATTCCCTTCCTCTGTCTCACTGACATCCGCCTCATCCTGTTTAAGATCAATGTCTTCTTGGAGTTCAAAGAGGAGGCATTGCAGAAGTACCCCACTACTTTATTCAACAGAGGTGACAGGAAGTTTCAAAAACATCCTTCTTCTTTTGTGGTTGTTTAGAAAACCTGAATTCTCTTCTTTTGTTAAGTATTTTCGCTGATCGTTTTGATTTGACCCGTCTTGCAGTGCCAGTACCTCAGCTGCCTCATGTACAACAACAACAACAGCCACCGAGGTCTGTGAACGCAGACCTCAGCATCCTCCACACCAGCTTCACGAACCACAAGTCTGCCTTCCTGTTCCTGGGTCTTTGCAAACAGGATGTCAACAGTGCCATGACAAAGGTGAAGGATCTGTATCAGGCTCAGTGCTCCACACAAACCTTCACAAAGGAGCAGCTGGAAGGCCTCACCGACGATGACATTAAGGATCTGAAGCAGCTGGTGGAGACCAAGGGACTGTACATGCAGACGGACCAGTCTGGCCAGGGCAGCCTAATTGTGAGCGGGCTAAAAGATGGGGTCAACGAGGTGATGCAGATGATCAATGCGTCACTGCACGGCAGCCTCAGGAGAGAGATGAGATTCAGAGAGGAGGATGATCTGTACACCCGTGTGTCTTGGTGCATCCTGGGACGTAATGGCAACTGGGAACGACTCCCCAAAACAGCCAATCACAACCTGGAAACGAGTGATTTAGCATCAGGGATTTTGGACGCACAGAGAACTCTGTGGACTGTGGATCTGCAGAGGATGGAAGCCACAAGACGAGGAACTGGACAGGTGGCGAAGCTAAAACGACTTGAGAATCCGTCAGGTGAGACGATTGCTTTTATATGAAAATGATTTCGTATTAAATCATAACAAAAACAAACATTTTGTGGTGAAGATATTTTTCATTGAATCACATACGTCATTATAAGAGATGACAGTAACTGTAAATGCAAGAAAACAGTTAACTTTTAAACACTAAAAGTCACTCAAACAATTTATTTAAAATGAAAAATCTCACCCCAAATTTCAATCGCAAACTGAATTTGTTCAATTTTCATGCAAATGTTCAAATTGTAAATTTTTTCAAGCACTTTTTCTGGGCCTTCAGAGGTATCCATGTTGGTTTCTACTTGACTTGCAAAGTAAAAAACATACTCTGCTTAATCTCAAATATGAAGAAACAAACTGCTGTTATTGCAATTTATTTTTGCAAATGCAACATCTGTCATTTTCTATTAATTTTCTCCTCTAACATTTTCAGACTTCACCCTCCCTCTGTACTGGGACAACATGGCTGCTGGGGAGAATAATAAGGTGGTTGCACTTCAGCCTTCCTCTGCAGAGTACCAGACAGTGAAGGAGACGTTCAAACGAACTGTCCCCATGGCCGTAATAAAGGTAGGTGGTTGATAGTTTTGATTGTCTGTAGACACAAAAGGCACTAGGTCTCTTTCCATTTCTTTTTACACAAATATATTCTTACTTCAGGACTGCAGTGTGTGCAGTACCTTATATCTGTAATAGCTTAATAACTTTCATGTAGATTAATTGTTTTTTTGTATCTAAAGTGTATTATAACTGCAGTAAATCTGACCTTGACATGTAACAAATGCTTCTTTATTTCATATGATATTTAAATCCTTCCAAGGTAATTTTGTCAGCTCATTCTTTTCTTCTTTCTGATCAGATCGAGCGTTTGCAGAATGTCCATCTGCGTCGGGGCTACGAAGTGAAGAAGAAGCAGATTTCTGATAAGAACACACATAAGGGCGCAGGTGAAAAGCTTCTGTACCACGGGACGACCCAGGACAACTGTGACTCCATCATGAAGACCGGATTCAACAGGAGCTTTGCTGGACAAAATGGTAATGATCTGCCGTGAAGGATGTGGCCCAGAAAAATAATGCAACAGTGACATCTGCAGACTGTGGCTGCTTACTGTCGTCTTGGGTTGATCTATTTTGGGTGTTTGTTTTCATCTGGATTGACAACCTCAGTGTTTCTAAGGTCGTAGCTATAGAGGCCTGATTGAAAGCAACTACACTGGCATTTATTTCTGTGAAAACTGTTGGATCACTACTTTGAAAAACATGCTTCGTGCTGCATTCCTCACTTTACCACTTTTTCTCCTCCACTTTCATTTCCCTTTATCCGGACTGTCTTTATCAGAAAAATGATGAGCAACAAGCACTGCTATTTAGTTTAAATGTTTAAATGATGCATGTTTTCATTTTCCTGAACAGTATTCCCTTAAGGTGTTTGAAAGTACTAATAATCCCAGATTTTTATTTATTTATAACAGTGACCATTTCCCTAATCATGTCCGTATTGGGGTTCTTCTTGTTTATTGCCTCGTCTCTCTCATTCCCAGCAACTGCGTTTGGACATGGGACCTACTTTGCCGTAAATGCCAGCTACTCAGCCCACCCCACCTACTCCAAGCCGGCTGCTGACGGCTCTCAGTTAATGTTCGTGGCTCGAGTCCTGACTGGCGTCTACACCGCGGGCCAAGCAGGCATGAAGGTGCCGCCGCCTCTCAACGACCAGCAGCCACACGACCGCTACGACAGCGTGGTGGATAAAATAAACAACCCCAGCATGTATGTCGTGTTTCACGATAGCCAAGCGTACCCGGAATACCTCATCACCTTCAAGTGACTGTCAGGGAAAGTTTATGTGCAAGCTCATGGGTGTAGAGAAATTCTTAAGAATAAAGTAAAAGAGATGTTGACGTATATAGCGTTATAGTTATAAGTAAGACTGTTCGGAGAGTAAGAAGAATCCAAATGAAATATGTAAGGCCTAATATAAAGGATAAATTAAAGAAAAAACATGTAAATATTTGGTCAATTCAGGGAATAAATAAAGTATCTATCTTGCTATTTATAAGTGTAATTACTCTCACTGCCAAAAGGGGGAGACAAAGGTTCCTCACTTCAGGTTCACTGATGTTAAATCATTGATGGTGCTGCTGTAAAGTTTAATAGTTTGCTTCTAATAAAATAAAAATGTCAAGATGAAGTCTCATCACTGACTCACATACATGCACAGTTACAGGGAACAAGTCACATAAGTCTGCTGTTGTTAATCTTTTATTTGGTTGATATTTGTGTTTGTTCTTGTACAGAGAAGAAGAGAAGAGACTGATTTTATAGCTTCATATGAAGAGGAAGACTTCACTCGAATAGACATGTTGATATTTGAATTTAATCGATGTGAAAAGTGGGGGTAAATTTTGAAAAGTGTTGAATTGGTAAAGTTAAAGCTGCAAAAATCACTATTTGGTAAATTAATTGAAAGATCAAAGGGATCGCTCATAATCACAGAGAATTATCACCCAACTCTGAAGCTCATCTGAGCATCTTTTAGCTCATTGTTTTGATTTTATGGCACATTTACTGTTTAGTTTTATGTCACTGACCTTGTCAACCATGTTTCTAGCAGTGTCAGAAAGCCTTTCTTAGAAAACCCGGCTCTGATAAAGCTGCCTGCCCGGTGCCAAATGGCAGACGGAGAGAGAAAACATAATCAATCATCCATCAGCTAAAGAGCCGGACATTCTTATTTTTAAACTTAGTCGAAAAGATAAGGTAAGTCAATATTGGGCTAAAATTCACCAAGAAAACAAAACAAATCCAGTGGTAATGTTGCTCTGTCGCTAATACTGCCCCCTAGTGGCTGGAAATGCATTACTGCAGCTTGAAAATAGAGATACTTGTGTATTTGTATACTTTTGAGCTAAAAATACTTACGATTTTTGGAACAAAAAACAATGTGAGATAACACTGTTTGTGAAACTTTTCTTACTTGATTGTAAAAAAATCTCATAGCTTTCTTGTGTTTAATAGGTTACGAAAATCTTTTTTTGTTTTTTTGGAAAGATCTTAATGCACATGCAATTGTTATGAGTACTACCTCTGCAGAGTATTTTAAAACTATAACCGTTGTTATAAGTGCTGAAGCTATACCTGTTGTAAACCTACAGCTACATAACTATGTTATAGGCCTATATTTGTGCTGAAGTGTAACTGAGTTAAATGAAGTAGAGCATCCTGTGGTGATCCTCAGGGCTTGATGGTGACAGTGGCCTGGCCGTACACCTGCCTGAGATCAGGACAGTCCAGAGTAGCGATCATCCTGGTGGTACCGACCCTCTGCGGGGTGAAAAACTCGGTCCAGGTCAGAGAGGAGCCTCCTGGGATCATCCTGAAAACAGAAGGGTTAGAGTTAGATACCGACAGGACAGGGCTGGTTTTTGCCTGTTAAAGGATGGTCAAACAAGTCAGAAATATAGAATCAAGAAGCAGTAACATTATGCAATAAAGGCACAAAACACAGGTGTAAATAATGCTTTAGTAATGCATGACTCATTACTTCCCAGTTACTTCATATATTCATTTATATACCAACAAATTAGTTAGATTTAGTTACATAGAAAATAGGATTTCTAGCCCATTTAACAGAACATTTCTTATAATAATAATATAAAGATGGAATTCATTCATTAAATCAACATGAACGATACATTGGTTATGTATAAGTGAAGCATGTATTTTGTACCATTATTACGCCCTTTTCTTCTTTGGGGCATATTCAGGAAAGAAAATTGACATGCATAAAAAGAATCTGTTCCACAACTTACATAAAGAAATACAGTTTTTTTTATTTTTTTTATGTAATTTAAATATCAAAACAGGAGTTCAATTCAGGTAATGGATTTCTTTTATAATGCAAATTTGGCAAAATATCTACAGGCCATCATGAGACTTTTGTGCTACACAACCTACACACAGACGTGAACAGATGAATGAACGCTGCAACATTATGAAAAATTGTGCTTTTAAATGAAAACGAGTGATTTTCACTTCAGCTGAAGGTTTGTGTCAGCTATGACAAGGGCACCATCTTGAGTTTGACACACACACACACACACACACACACACACACACACACACAC
The DNA here is from genome assembly GCF_002814215.2 of Seriola lalandi dorsalis. NCBI lineage: Eukaryota > Metazoa > Chordata > Actinopteri > Carangiformes > Carangidae > Seriola > Seriola lalandi. Next base: position 1,031,160 of record NW_019525532.1, on the reverse strand, counting down.
AAAAACCTATTTCTTCTGTGCTGAGCTCACCTGTAGTATTTGGACTTGGGCGCCATGATCCCAGGTCCTTCCATGCGAATGTAGACGCCCTCCAGGCTGAAGGTGAAGGGGTTTGTGAACTGCACACTCGCCATCATCTCTTCGTTCACTCTGCCTACACCGGACACCTGAAGTTCACACGGGACGTTCATTATACGAACAACTTCACAAATTCAACCCACGAGATATTGCGTTCATAAACTGAAGCGAAGTCCTTGGATCGCCGGATCTGTGCGATTGGACTGTAGATAATAGACACTTTTGAACAAAGTTGTCGTATGTCGTGTAGGGTGTGTACAAACAGACGAAATGGATTGATTTGTGTTGAAAGTTTTACAATGACAGCGAGCGTTATTTCAGACCTCAAGAAGGATTTTGGGATTGTGTAGGGTGATGATTTTCATGGTGGAGATGATCTGGCCGGTCTCCTTAACCTTCCCAGTGACAATGAAGTGGAGGTTGGCCTGTTCCACCAGATGCCTCATGTAGCTTGATGACTTGACGGCCACCAACTCCTTCACAGCTGCAGAGTGAAAAAATACAATCCTGCAATTTCTTCTTTCTTTTAATTGCATGTGTTTTTGTTTTTTTTCTTTTAAATCCACAATATTTATGATCCGGAGCAGAGTTTTATTCGATCAAGACAAAAGTAAATAAATAAACACTCACTTTGGTTGGGGTCAATCTCCACGGTGGGATCCCTGAACAGGAACTCAGACCTGGTGACTCCGGTGTAATACACCATGTTCCCGCTGATGTAGGTGTCCACGGTGCGCTGCTGGTTGCTTCGGTTGATGAACTCCACGCTCAGCTCAAAGTCGTCTCCCACGTTGACCTCCAGGGTGGGCACGACCAGGTCCACGTCAGCCAGGGGAGGGTTGGACTTCTCTCGATTGCAGCCATACTCATCTGCTTTTTCCAGGACGGTGCGCTCCTCTGTACTGCCTGGATTGGATGATTGAAATAAACGAGTGTGTTTGCACATTTTTTCCTGTTTTCAGGGTAAATATATTCATGCGTTTGTGTAAGTCATAATCTGAGGCTGCAGCAGAGAAAACTGCCATTTGCGTCGGACGGCGTCACCAACCTTCAGAGAACTTGTACTGATCGGTGATTTCACGGCGGGTCAGGTCTCCAGGAGTTTTGGTCAGAACCATGCGGCCTACGTGAGTCCGGTTCACTTTGACTGGCTCCAATGTCCCGTCTTTTCTCCGGGAATAAAACACCACGTCGCTGTTGACCTGTCGGGAGGGAGAGAGAGAGAGAGAGAGAGAGAGATAGAGAGAGATTGAGCCTCCACAATAACTCAAAGAAAAACTACAGGTACAGTGTGAACAACAAGATTTAGACTCTGCAGACAATAACAACAGAAACTTTTTTACTGACATTTACACTGAAATAATAATAAAGATTCACCTCAGCAAACACAAAGGTGGCATCGAAGGGGAAGCATATCTGCCCATGTTTGATGGCCTGGACTGATGCAGGGCCACATCTGTACATGCCTGATGGATAATGGAGGAAGAGATTAAATATTGACATGCCAGTACACTGTATTTTCTTTTTATCCTGACTGAAAACACAGAAAACAATGCTCCATTCTTTGCATTGCATATAGTGAAAATTATTTTATTCATTTAATAAGTTGTTATTATGAAGCTGGCAACTATTTCATGTTATTATTATTTACCGTCGCTGGTCTCCTGTGGTGTTGCATCCACAACCTGCCAGCCTCCAAAGCCAGCTGGGAGGTCCGGCCTGGTCATGTAGCACTCATTCCAGCAGTGGTAGTTCCTGACAATGACAAACATTATTTTACAATCATTAGGGAAGTCATCATTATCATTATCTAAACTTGTGTGTTACTAATAGATGCCCCTAAAATTGTCTACAGCCTGTATTGTGGATGTGACTGTTACAGCTTTAGTAGCACAGGGGTTAAACACGTTAGCTTTGTCCTGAGCCTGGCGCTGTATGGAAAAGGCCATGGGGTCATTAAAATCATAGTTTAGCTGTGGAAGACTGAATGTGTCCAGCAAATGTGATTGGTTATGAGATATCTTGAGGTTTTTGGTCTGAAATGGCACGAGAGGGAAATTTTCAAAATGGGAAGGTTCATCCTCTGAGGAGCATGAATGTGCTCAATAAATTTCATCGCAAACTGACGCCATGAACCGTCCCGCCATTTTTTAAAACACCTTGTCAGGAACCAGATTGTTAGGGAAGTCAAATTTTGGTGGTAACTAAACGTATTAAAGACCATTAATCGATCAGACATTTGTACCAACAGCAGCATCCTTACAGGCCACGACAACAGCAGCTTAAAAATTACAAATTGAAATTAACATGTCGGGGACGGCGTGGTACCAGATAGAGTCTTTGGTGAGTTTGCGGTCAATCCTGCCACCCTCCTCCAGGATGATGTCAGTCTTCAGGTTCCCGTCGTTGTCATGGGCAGAGAAGTAGTTGGTGACGACCCGGGATGGGATACCCAGACAACGCAGGACTAGGACACGGTGGCAAAGACAGAAATCAAATAGTGGATAGACTGGAACAGAAAAGAAAACTGGCCACAGGTTCTCAACTGAGTGAAGGGACCCAAAAATATCAAAGTATCAGCCATGTCTAGAGTTGGTTAAATTCTGTAAATGTGGACAAAAGGTGCCTCTATTATTCCTTTCCTATGTGCAGGAGCCTAAGACTTACAACAACCATCCTTCATGAAAGGAGGAAGTGAATTTATTGTCCCCCCACAAGAAAGCAAAAATCATTAATTGGGGAAAATGTGAATTTTAAGTTTATTTGGATCCATTCAAGATCTCACAGGTGTTGAAGACCGCGGCGTAGACCCAGCACTGAGCGTAGCAGACGGGCATCTTGCTGCTGGCGTAGGTGAGCAGGATGTCTGTGCTGCCAGTCCAGGAAGTGGGCGCCACTCCGTAGGTGTAGTCGCCGCTCCAGTTCCCCACCAGCACGCCATCGTCATCCCGAGAGTTCATCTGAGTGCAGCAAAGAGCAGATTTGAGACATATTGTTCTGATGAAACACAGCACAGCACATTAATGACATCATAAGCCTTTCTGCATATTCATATTGACTGCAATCGAAAATCATAATGTCATAAAAATAAATAAGCATATAACCCTATATGCGTTTAAATGCCAGAAGCCTTTCCCTCTGAAGTCTGGAAGCTAAAGAATTAGCATTTCACAGTTTAAGTGGAGTCTTATGGAAAGAAAACACTAAGTTAAGACATTGACATTGTACATTTTATTATGCAATAATATTCTTTATGTATTGATGCAACATTTAACTGCATATCCAATCAATCTAAAACCCAGTTTCCTGTGTTTTAAAAGGATGTCTATAATATTTTCTTACCATAGCTGAGGCCTTTCTGGTCACCTTGATGGGGTCTCCTCTGTTGGTGATGGGCATCTCAGACCTGTCCATGATGTACAGACAGGCATCCAGGACTCCATAGTTAAACTAGGGGTGATAAAACAGTTGAATTAGACATTTTAAAATCAGTAAATGAGTCTTCGGGGTGGTTGATTGGTGTTTTCCCTCCTACCTGTCCGTAGTTCCAGTCTCTCTCAGCGATGTCGTCGTAGGAGCCGTGGTAGATGATCCCCATCTCGGTCATCACACACTCCTCCCTCTCTCTCTCATCATCCAGAAACACGGCGTCATCTGAGGAAAAACAACAGGTCGTGTGGAAGTTTACCAACGTGAAAAACCGAGACAAAAGTCAAAACTTCATGTTGCGTATCAATGGTTCAAATATAAATGACGCAAAAGTTGTGATTGTGAGGCCGAAACCGACCCGGGGCCCAAGGGTTGAAGAGGATGTAGAGGTCCCGGCTTTTCTCCTTCCTGGTCCTGCGGATGCCGTAAGTAGTCGCCACGGCAACGTACATGTGGTACTTCCCCACAATGCAGTTCGCCGCAGGAGTGATCCCCATGGTGACCTCGTTGCCCGAGTTGTGTGTGATGCGGCCCGCCCAGGAGCTCTGACGCTCCTGCGTGGGGAAGACAGGGATGTAGGTGCCCTTGCTGTACTGGGGGCTGGAGCCTGGGTGGACATCGAGCCATGGCTTATTTAAGTGAGTGAAAACACTTGTGACAAGAATAAAATACATATTTCTTAAAATGGTGGTAAGAAAATACTTAGAGATAGATATATGAACTACTGAATGGGAGCTAACTTCCATCAATTGTCAAATACGATAAAGAGAAGGGAAGATTTCTCAGAGATAAAACTTGCCCTGCAGACATTTCATGCGTCTATCCATCTCTCAACACATGAACTGAACTGAACACGTGATCCAGAATTAAGAGTCAGATTATTTTCTGCAGATTGTAAAAGAAACATCAACACTACAGTGTTCTTGCGCTCACCGATGATAAACTCCAAAGCAATCTTGTCCCGCGCAGAGTCGTAGGGACGGTCGAAGGTGATCTTGACCTGGAACTCTTGCGCTCTGCGGACGATGAGATTGTCGGAGTTGTAAAACATGGTGTGGTGTTCCAGCTTGTTGCTCTCGTCGGGCCTCCGCATCATGTCCACGCTACTGATGTCGAGAAACTCTGAAGGGGACGAAGGGACCAGAGGAACAGGATGTCTCAAAAAACTTTGCAGGCAGAAAACAACAGAGCAGATTTTGGAAGTGATGTGAATATGTCATTGTGCACAAATCATTTTTCATCCTTCACATACTTTACCTGATGATATTTTACCTGAGGAGCTTCACTACCTTAATGATACACTGCTATGCTAAACCTTTGCCCTAATATATAGAGGCCAGAACATTCCTCTGATGTCACAAGTATCTCTCTCATATCAACAATTGATCATTTAAGTGATTAAATTCCACCTTGTGATGGAGAAACTAAGTGTTTTTAGTGGTGAAGTGTCAGCAGCTGTGGAACTTATTAGAAACCCGTCAGGTTTTTATTTGTTGTTATTTGCTGATAATCTGATTTACTCCAGTAATTACGGACAATGCATTCATAAGTTCCCGTCACATCTGGATATCTGTGTGTGTGCAGCTCAGGCTGTGGTTTTAGCGACACGCTGCAGGAAGTGAACAGAGTTTATCCAGTTTGGACGTCAGTCACGTGTCAGTCACTAACAGAACTGGAACCTGTGTCATTGCTGGGAAAAAGGACTTTATCTTCTCCAACTAAGACACACTGTGACATCCGTCTGCTTTTTTGACAAACAACTTTTTCTCCATTATGTAAAAAAAATAAAATATGGAGGCCTGTTACACGATAAGCTCTTATTCATGAGTTTATTGTGTAACACTATTTACCCTTATGATTTTAAAATGACTTTCCCACGTGGGGAATTTCATCCACTTGCATTTGATTGCATGTGTTTGTTGAAACATAATTACACAATTACTGTCCACACACACACACACACACACACACACACACAAAACACACCACAATACTCCTCCCTCACCAGTCAGAGGGGGAACTCCTCTCGGGTGCGGTGCACCATAGTACTCGAAATCGGGGATGTCCGTGGAGTCAGAGTTGGAGCTGGCGATGGGACCAGCGGAGCGGCCGCGGTTCGTCACCTTGGGAGGGGGTCCGGTGGGTGGAGGAGGGGCAGGTGAGGGAGTCGGGGAGGCATCTTGATCAGACATGGTGGTGATAGCTCAGGGTGGATGATCCCTCGCAGGTCTGGGAGAGGAGAGAGGATGGAGAACAATGTTTTAATTGCAGTATTGGACACATTATTTCTCCATTGTTTTCACAGTATTTAATATAACATATTACATAACACAACATTTGATGTCAAGTCTAAGATTTGTTTGTACACCAGTTTTATGCAGTTTTTAATAGCTCCCAAGTTCCCATCATGCTCTTCATTCCTGCACAGTGGGCGAGCAGTTCTCACACTCATCTGCGTTACATCTGTGGATAGAGTGGAAACACGCGAGTGTGTGTGTGTGTGTGTGTGTGTGTGTGTGTAAGAGAGAGTCCTCGTAACTTTTATTCATGAAGGAGTAAGTAAAGTTGTCAAACGCGAAGAGAAGTGGTTTCCATGTGTGCTTGTGGTTTGGGGTAGAGGGGAGTTTGCAGTCACACCCCCTCCTGTAAGACGCTGGTGAGGAAACATGCTCTTAGTGTTGGGTGTTTATTTTCACTTTTTCCAAATATTGTCTTGTGTGTTCATGGTCACACACACAGAGGAGCATCAGTTTTAAACTCAGAGCATTAATCATGTCTATTAAAAGACACAGTTATGTACATCTGACAAACAGAAGAGTCACTCCCAGTCGTGGAGCCGCAGCGTTCATTCCCACAGGGTTTTCAAAGGTGTGATGTCGTGTAATTGTGACGTTATGTTTTTACAGAAATAAATAAAAACACAATTCAACCCTTTTTAAAAGTGGTGTGTTCATGCAGAGGAACAGGAACTATATAAGTGAGGCAGGAGTAGTGATGTGGCAGTAGTACCAGTGGTAGTAGATATTGTGTTGTGGTAGTAGTAGTGGTAAATAATACTTATATGTGTGAAAGAAATGTCATTTTTATGTTCATTTCTTCAAATATTGTATTTTAGTACTTCTCTTAAATAATGTACTTTTTACTCAGTTATTAATTAACATTTATTTGAAAGTTTTAGTACTTACTATGCTACTTTTTAAAGTTATTTTTTCTCAGAAGATTTTACATATAAAACATGTTAATCTTATAAAACTATGATGAATTGTTGTAGATTAAAGTACCAGGCAACAGTTTTTTGTTAAATGAGAGCTTCCTCTCCCAGCTGCAACAATAAAGTGCTGATGAGTTTATGCAACAGTTTAAAAAAATCCTATAATATAACTTTTTTGCATAATGAGTACTTTTATCTTTCACTCTTTAAGTGCATTTTTCTGATACTTCTTCTCTGCTTTCATACAGTAACTGTAAAAACATCTGCATATCTTCGGTGTAAGTATTTACGCCTGCAGCGGCTACACATGTCCATCTCTGCCACCGCTGGTCGAGGTGAAAACAGAGCGCTCACTGTGCTAAATGACTCACGCAGCCAAACATGGTCTCAAAGGTCTGTCCTCGTCCAGCGCACTCCCACAATGTGCAACACTGAGCCTCTTTCTCAGGCAGGTGTGTGAACCACAAACGTACTCACGCCACACTGCGCCCCCTGCTAGCATGTAATGAAAACAGATGTTGTGTGTTTAATGGTTAATACTTACATAATGATCACGGCAGAGACTTCAGCCCGCTCTGCCCCCTGGAAGCAGGTTTTAGGTGCTGGACCCCATGTGGGCTGAAGGGTTGATGTAATTTTAGTTGTTTTGTGTTTTGTGGATTTAATGAGTCACAGTGAGTAGACTGAGGCTCTTTGTTTACATGGATTTGATGTGTTCACACCCAGGGCTAAGTTTTATTCATTACCATAGAGGTCAGTCAGTAAGTTTTAGTTGATTCAGTTCGTTGTTTTCACCTTTATAGCCTCTCTTCATTAACTGAGTTTATGTGGTTCACCCTGAATGGAAACAACTTGTTTGGTCTGACTTTTCCACTTGAACAACTGGTGCTGCTACTATTTATAATGCACCCTATTATTATCATGAGCACTTCTACTACTATTGTAGTGGATTAATTATTACTACATGTCTCCACTAGGGCTACGACTAACAGTCATTCTTATTAACAGCTATTTTCTTGATTAAGTATCAAAAGTAAAAGTACAACAGACCCTTTCATAGTGTGATCATATTCTAGAGTTATTTCTGATGCATTAGAATAGAAGCAGCAAATGTGCTGAAATAAAAAGTATAATACTTCGAATTATAAAGCGACACAAAATGGAAATACTTGAGTAAAGTACAAGTACATCAAAAGTCTACTTAAGTGCAGTACTTGAGTGAATGTACTTAATTATTTCACATCCCTGAGCTACAAGTCTGGTAAAAAGTTTCCATTTCTTGGGCTCTAATTCAGTGATGTATGCACACACACATGTTTCTTAACACAGCTCTGGCAAATGCTGAGGCAGGAAACCTCGGCAGAGGTTTAACGGCCTGTTTGTGCTGACTGTTTAAACCCACTTTTCACAGCAAAACATGAGTTAAATAGACCAGGTCTGCATATATAATAAACATTTAGAGACAAAAAAATATACATTTCAATACTGTGAGTGTGAGTGGGAAATGGAAACAAATTGTTGGTGAAAGAAAAGTGCATCAAAAAAGATGATGAAATGCACCAATGTGCACGACATATGGTGATGTACAAAAGGTTTTGTAGGCGTTACTCCAAATAGTTTGGAACTACAAAACTCGGTGACAGATGTGTCAGCAAATTAATTTGCATCTTCACATCTGGAAGATATAAACAAAACAAAGTTACCAAACTGCTAAGAAATCATGGTGAGAGTTTTTACTTACGAATGAATTCGTATGTGTGTCGGTGCAGAGTGGACGCAGCACAGACGCCGGTGGAGAGAGGAGCTGCTGTTGGTTGGTTGGAGTCAGGCTGCTGCCGCTTCTCCGACTGGGAGTCCTCTGCTCCTGCTTATATACCCTACAGGGGCAGGGAAGATCTCTATGTGTGTGTGTGTGTGTTTGTGTTTGTGTGTGTGTTTGTGTGTGTGTGTGCGCGCTCTGTGGGGAAATAGTGTTGTCTTGGGTGTAACTGGTCAGTCCAACTTGGGAACAGGATGTGGAATCTACCATCTCTGCACAAACCACAGCTGGATGGGGCTCAGACAGATAAAGTCACAGACGGATGGAGTCTCATTCCAGACGTCTCTGTCAGATGAAATGATTATGTTACATCTTACTAATTCACTCCTATATTCCTTTCTTTCACATCTTTGTTTTGTTTCACTGTTTTTGCCTGAACTGAAACATCCTTACAGCTGTTGGATGAACTGCCATGAAAAGTCGTTCAGGTGTTCGTGTTCCCCTGAGGATGAATTGTAGTAACTTATCCATACATCCATCTATTAGCTATACCACTTATCCTTTCGATCAGGGGCTGACATGTAGAGACAAACAACCATTCATGCTCCTCTCCACACTTACAGGCAATTCAGAATTAACCTGCTCGTCTTTGGACTGTGGGAGGAAGCTGGAGTTCAGAGAGGCCCCCGGTCAGTCGGCAGGTTCAAACCAAGAACATCATGACTGATAAACATCTGCATGTCAGCGAATTAACTCCCCTGTCCTTAAGCAAAGCCTCACTGAATTGCTATTCTTGTTAAATTCATTATTATTGTAAGTGTGTCTGCCAGTGCTTCAATTCTGAGAAGCTGAAAAGGAAAATTGTCTGTAACATTGTGCAACATACGGTATGTGATGTATTCATTTAGTATTGCCAATGATTCGTGTTTATCTTTGTAATTGTTTGTTCACAGGCGCAGCGCTGACTGATCTCTATTTCAGTGTGTTGGTTTCACTATTGTTGATCTAAGCGTTATTTATCTCAGCGTTCTTTGTAGTTCTGCTCATTTTAGTTCTGTTTGAATACCGGGCACAGGTGTGTGTTTGGTGCGCTGGCCGTCCACTCGCTTTTGATGGTTGCTGTGGTTTGTCATTACTTATTTACCAACGCAGTGATTTTATTTTAAGGGTTGGTTTTCGGTTTGTGTTATTGTTTCCATGGGGAAGGACACTCCCAGCGCTTCACCGCTGGGTTGTTTGGCTTCTGGTCATGGTTTTGGTTTTTGTTGTTAATAAATAGCCAATTATGCAACAAGTCCTCCAAATCAAACAACTCCACTGCAGAGAGGCAACGCAGAGAGGCGTTTTCCCATTGGACGCCTCTCTTGACAGGAAATCATCATGTCACAAATCACGGTCGAATATCGTGGCAACGCTGTGGTTAAAGTTCGGTTCAGGGACAGATCATGATTGGAGTTAAAATGACTTTATACTTCTATTACTTTTACTGTTCGTGCCAGTATTACTACATGTATTGCTGCCACCTTTCCTGCTACAGCTTCACTGCTCGTATCATTACACCTGCGTTACCTCCGCTGATACTCAGACCACTCTCTCTGCATCCACTCTTGCATGTATACAGTTTTCCATATTGGCAGTGATACGGTGTTGAAGGAGTAGTAAAGAGCAAGAAATGAGTCCAAACATAATAAAGGACACAAAAAGTCCCTCTGCTGAAGAGCCAGTGCAGCAGATTCCCCTCAATCATCTGCTGCGACCAAGAGTTTCCATCAGCACGACCCAATACAAGAACATAAAAGAGTTTAATTTCCCTCTGAAGCAGAGAGGTGTGTGTACAACCTTCAGTTCAGACCTGATTCTAAGTCTGTTACAGCTACAAGTACACACACACACACACACACACACACACACACACACACACACACACACACACACACACACACCACTGTAAGTTTCTGTGGCTCCCCTTTCCACCACTAGCGTTATCTTCTTTATCGACCAGTTAATTTCAGGGACAAACTGATCAGCAAAGGCCAAGTCGAATGTATATGTTATATTAAAAAGAATAACTGTGAGCTTCAGTGCTGATGGTGGTGGTGGTGTTGGTGGTGGGTGGGGTGGGGGGTGTCTGTTTTTTTATTCATGATATGGAGTCTTTTAGATGCCAGGCAGCCTCACATTTGGAGGGAAGTGCTGCAGGGAATCCAATAAAAAAGTAATTCATTTGACATTTACAAAAAGCCTCACACATGTGAAAAGGCATCCATCATGGTAATATTCACCAAACACTTAACAGGCCTCAAAACAACTCTGCTTGGGTTAATGGCGCCAAATCAGCGCGGCTGATTCAGTCCTTTCCATAAACAGGGTTTGTTTTTATTAACCCTGACTGGTGCTGAAGGAAAGGGTGAATCATAAAGGACGTGATCTAATGTGTGTGTGCGTGTGTGTGTGTTTTTGTGAGACTCACTGGGCTGGACATGAGAACGTGTTGTACCATGTATGCAGCCAGGGACGCCACACAGCCAAGGTGTGGCGGTGACAGCAAGCAGCTCTGACCACAAGCATGATGAAAGGATGCTGGCTCTTCACACAATGCGACGTCTGTTGCACAACACATATATCTCTATTTTAGATTACGATGAGTTACAACCACAGACTTCATCTATCATTAGCTGTTCTGTTTTGTTCTGTTTTGGTGTTGATTTAGTATTTTCTGTACAACACAAATACCACAAAACCAGAACTGATGGAGTGAAAAATATTGGACTTAATCCCTTCACTACATAATGATGAACACATCAACACGTTTTGGCATGCAATTTGAGTAATTGGAAAAAATAATCTCACCAAGGTCGCGGTCCATTTTGTAGCTGTTCTGGATCTTTCTATTGTACATCATCATCCTCATCAGCTGAAGTGTAGATGCAAAAGACGAGTTTAAAAGTTCATTCTTGACCATGAAAATCAACATATCAAATGGTGAAGATCATGCGATATGATCAAAAACTCAAGAACAGTTACTAAATGGACATTGTGACATTGTGACAAACTGCCGTTTGTGAGAATCATGATTTTATTATGTAACAGTCAATAAATGAAGGAACATGCAGTGTGTACTTTGATGCTCAGATAAACTTATTGCCAGATGTTCTTCCTCATTCGACGCTCATGTTTCTTTCAGCTTCTACATTGTGGGAAATTTTCATCACAAAATTAAGAGTTTTGCATTTTTTTTTTCGAAAAACACTCATTTCATTTGCACTTTGTATAAAACCGACTTCTCTGTGCTGTTTTCTCACTGAAGTCACACGGTCCTTTCAAGCACGCAGACAATGCGATGTGAGGAAGGAACTCTTCACCACAGGGCTAAGTTAGCGCTGTATGAATTTGCTTGCTGGGAGAGGAAACAGAGCTGCCACACATTTACCACAGGACAGCGTCTGACGGTAAAGAGCTCTGCAGCTCTCAACATGAAGCCTGCATGTGTGTTTCAGCCATTTGTTCTGTGTATGTACAACATGTGCATGAATGAATGAATCCTTGCAGCTGTGTGCAGCATGCGTGTATGCACTGGTGTGTTTTGGAAGCATGTGCATATTCAACTGTGTCATAAAAGCCTCACTGTGCCACCTCTTAACTTCCTGTCATCTTCATTGAACATACATTAGAAAACCACAGGTGGGTCACATGACACGGAAAAACTTTCCACTTTCTGTCTGCAGCTTGTGCAGCACGGATCCTCGTTTTGAATCAAATAACTATCAAGAGTGTTTCTGTTCTCTTTCACAATGACGCTGAAGAAATTCTTCCTTTAAAGGTCTCACAGGAACCAAAAAGAGGAAGAGGAAGAAAAGTGGACAGAGAGAGGCGATGGACACGACAGATGAGAACGGCAGTCTAGTCACCGTGGCGAATGGTGGTGAGTGTATTGTTGAGCTCTTCCATTATCTGTTTATTTAAATTCTTTAAATCTGAAATAAGCTTTGGCTACAGCAAAGAGAATAATTTCGTAAGTTTGTACTTTCTGACAGCAAATTGTAATTGTACGTTGAGGATTTTCATAATAAAAACATTAAAAAAAATTAAAAAAAATATTTGACAAGAAAAGTATAATCATCTAGTTTCAGTTCTTGAGATAAGACAATAAAAAAAACGGAATAAATTCAAGTATAAAGCAGAGACTAGACGACTGACTGCTCTGTAACTCTGTGTTTTGTGTCATTCAGCTTATCCGGTGCGGTGCACTGAGGAAGTACTTCTCCCTTTCTTCACAGATGAGAGTCTGCAGGCTGCAATGGACTCCAGACGCCCTCCTGCTTCAACCAGCGTCCCTCCTGCTCTCCCAGAACTCAGACTGGTCCTCCTGGGCAGGAAAGGAACCGGGAAGAGCGCGGCAGGCAACACCATCCTGGGAGGAGTGGGAGGGTTCGAGAGCGGGAAGCCCACGGAGGAGTGCGTGAAAAGACGAGCTGATGTGGCAGCGAGAAAAGTCACGGTGGTGGACACACCCGGGTGGGAGTGGTACTACCCGCTCAACAGCACCCCCAACTGGGTGAGGAGAGAAACTTTACGGAGTGTATCGCTTTGCCCTCCCGGACCCCACGCTGTGCTTCTGGTGGTTCGGTCCTGCGCCTCAGTCACTGACGCCTACATCTCTGAGATAGAGGAGCACCTGGAGCCGCTGGGAAAAGGAGTCTGGGAGCACACCATGCTGCTGTTCACCAGGGGAGACGAACTGGGCCTGACCACCATGGAGCAACGGATTCTGACCAGCGGCCCACCTCTCCAGAGACTCCTCCAGAAGTGTGGGAACAGATACCATGTTGTGAACAATCGCAGCAAAGGAGACGGGACGCAGGTGAAAGAGCTGATAAGGAAGCTGGAGCAGATGGTGGAGGCGAAGAAAGGTGGAAACAGTCATCTGGAGATGGACAACACATTGCTGCTGGGATTGGAAGCAGACGGGAAGAGAAGAGCGAGGGAGAGGAGGAAGAAACAGAGGCAGATGGAGGCACAGATGCAGAGAGGGACCATCAAAGCAGCTCTCACAAGTGAGTTCTTCAGTCTGTTTGATTTGTAGAACTTCTCAAGTCCTCTCAAGTACGTGCAATCATTTCATTTCATAATAAGGCGCAGACAGTGTTCGGTGCCATGCAGCTTAATCGGATTCTCCAAAACATGTTGACTGCATCTTTATAGGAATATGTAAATATAACGCAAACATGTAATCAGTATTTTCTTTATTGTAATACTTAATCAAACGGACGAGACTGTAATTTGAAAGGACCACTCTACAGAGCTTCTTTAGCCTCATTTAACCTCATTACTTTAGTCTTATATCTTGATATTTTCTGTATCGTCTAATTTCACTTATTTCATCAAACACAAAATAGTTGACTGACTGAGAAAAAATAATTGTGTCACTGAAAATCTGCACCTTTGTCCCTGCCAGGTGATGGTCCTCAGGGCTCCGAGCTCGATGCTCATCAGTCTTTCTCCAAGGCTCCGCGACGTCTCCCCGAGGTCAGGCTGGTTCTCCTGGGTGAGCGCGAAACTGGGAAGAGTTCTGCTGGGAATACAATCCTCGGGAAAACAGGCTTCTTCCAAGCCGGGGCAGTAACAGAGGAGTGCTTCCGTCAGCAAGCAGAGGTGGCCGCGCGGCTGGTGACGGTGGTGGACACACCGGGCTGGGAGGCAGGTGTGGCGGGTGCTACACCGGAGAGGGTGAAGAGGGAAATTGCGGGTAGCGTGGCTTTGTGTCCACCAGGGCCCCACGCACTCCTGCTGACTCTGAGAGTGGACACACTGGTGAGGGTGGGACATGTGAGGGAACATCTGGAGCTTTTGGGCGAGGGTGTGTGGAGACACACAATCTTGCTGTTCACCCACGGCGATCAGCTGCGAGAGGGGGTGGATATTGAACAGCACGTCCAGGGTGGGGGCAGAGACCTGCAGTGGCTGCTGGACAAATGCAGGAGCAGGTACCATGTCATCAGCAGTGTAGATGGAGGAGGAAGAAGAAGTGGAGGCTCCACTAAGGTGACAGAGCTCCTGGAAAAAGTGGAAAAGATGGCGACAACAAACAGGTGTGAGGCTTTCTCCTGTCTGGTTCAGGAGGTCAGGGATCTGAGCCGACAAAGGAACGAAAAGTTCAACCAGCGCCTGAAGGAGGTGGGAGATAAGATGCTTCGTCAGGAGGGGGAGTTGAAGAATATGAGAGACAGAGAGATGAAGAGCATCAGATGGTTCTTTGATAGGAGGAAGAAGGTAAAATCACCTGGGAAGGCCGACATTCAAAGGGAAGAAGAGGAGGATGAGGACAGGAGGAGCCTCGGGGAGAGGAAGAATGATATTGGCGAACTAGAGGACAGGATACGATGGCTGACTGAGGATAAAGAGAGAGAAATTCAGGATATGGGCATAGAAAACGAGAGAATCCAAGTAGCACTAAACCAAAGTAGACGAGACAGGGACGAGGTGATGCTTAAACTGGAGCTAAAAGAGAGTGAGATTGAGGAGCTGACAGAAAGAATTGACGAGCAGCAACTGAAGCTGCTCGACCTTGAACGTGCCGGTGTAGAAAATGAACATGAGAGAAAACAGAGGGAGGATGCCATTAGAGCGGAGAAACAAGAGTGGAGGAAAAAAGTGGAGAAATTGGAGGAAACTGTAAAACTGCAGGAGAGAGAAAGAGCAGAGTGGATGGAAAAAGTTGATTCTTTAAAAGCAGAAATGGACGAGACAAAAAGACACTATGATGATGTTCTTGAGAGAAAAGAACGAGAAAATAACAGAGAGATGACAAAGCTGGAAGAAAAACTAAAAGAAGAGATGGAAATAAAACTGTTTGAAAAAGACAAAGAGAAGGATGAGCTGAGAAAGAAAGCCTCGGAGGAAAAGCAGATAACTCTCGATAATTTAAAACAACATGAAAAAGAAATGGAAAGGAAAGTTGAGGAAATGAAATCACAACACGAGAAAGAGCTAGAGAGAAAAACCCAAGAGAAAGAAACAGCAATACAAGACATGAAGGTGAAGCATCAGGAGGAGATCGCTAGAAAAATCAGTGAGAAAGAACAAATGATGGTGAGAACAAAAGTTCAACATCGAGAAGAGATTGATCAGAATTTGAAAGAAAAAGCACATGATATGGAAAGCATCCAACAGCGGCATGAGAACGAAATTAGGAACATACAGCAAGAAAACCAGAGAGAGATTACAGATCTGAAAGAGCAGTTTGCAAAAGAAAACGAGGAACATAAGCGAGCGAAAGAGAAAGAGATAGCTGAGCTAGAACAAATGTATCACGCCCAAATAACAGAAAAAATGCTAGAAAATGAGAAAGACAAGGAACAGATTCATTTAAATCACAAAAAAGAAGTGGCACAGAAGATGCAAGAGAAAGAAAATGAAATAGAAGCTTTAAAACTGCAGCATTGGGAAGAAATGGCAAGAAAAACGAATGAAATGGAAAAACTGATGGAGGCGATGAGAGCTGAACAACAGGATGAGATGGATAGAAAAATGAAAGAAAACAAGGAAGATGTAGAAAGAGTCCAACAACAGTACCTGGAAAAAATGAAGGAGATGGAAGAAGAAAGAAAAAGAGAGACTGAAGAGCTGAAAGAGCAGTTTGCAAAAGAAACTGAGAGACAATTGCAGGAAAGACAAACACAGATAAGAGAGTTAGAACAAAAATATGCTGCACAGATAGAAGAAAAAGTGCTAGAGAATGAGAAAGAGAAAGAAATGATTCATCAATCCAATGAAAAATACACTTTGGAAAAACTGCAAGAGAAAGACAGACTAACAGAGGAGTTAAAACGTCAGCACACTGATGAAATTGAAGAAAAAATGCACGAAAGTGAAAAAGAAAAAGAAAGATACGAGACAGAGATGGAGAAAAAGGTGGAGGAAAAGGAAAAGGAGATTGAGGAGGTGAAACTGAATGTCAAAGATCTGAAGAAAAAGCTGCAACACAAGGAGGAGAAAGAAATGGATCACGCTAATTACAAAAAAGAAACAGAGCAAACACTGGAAGAAAAAGAAAGAGAAATTGAGGAGATTAAAGTAAATGTCAAAGAGATTAAAGAGAAACTGAAACAAAAAGAAGAGGCAGAAAAAGTACACGAAAATAACAAGAAAGAAACGGAGCAAAGACTGGAAGAAAAAGAAAGAGAAATAGAGGCGACCAAAGAACATTTAAAACAACTTGAACAAAGAGAAAAGGATCAATTAAATCACAAGAGACAGATGGAGCAAAAACTGGAAGAAAAAGAGCGAGTGATAGAAAAGTTGAACCAGCTTTTAAAGGATATCGAAGAGATCCTGCAAAGGAAAGAAGACGAGAGAGGAGAAATTATTCTAAACCAAAAGAAAGAGGCAGAGCAGCGACTGCTAGACAGAGAGAGGGAGATGGAGGAGATGAAAGAGCAGCTTTTAAATGAAATGGAGAGAATGGTAAAAGAAAAGGAAAGTGAGATTGAAAGCATTAAACAGCAGGCCGACTCCAGGGAGATGAGATGGAGGGAAGAGCAGAAGAAGAAGGATGAGAGAAGAGAAAACGAGATGAACAAGCTGATAGAAATCATCGATGCAAAAACTAAAGAGATAACACAAGCAAAGTGTCTTCTTGCAGAGAGAGACCGTGAGGTGGATGAGGCAAGAAAGACATGTGCAAACTACTTAAAAGATATTGAAGATCTGAAAGAAACCAATCAAATCCAGACCTCCAGCATCATTGAGATACAACAACGTCACACAGAGCAGGAGAAGAAGAAAGATAGTGAAATTATGGAAAAACTGCAGGAGAAAGAAGCGGAGCTTGAGCAACTGAGGCAAAGAGACAGAGAAAACGAGAAAGAGATCGTCCATCTGAGGCTAACGATCGAGCAGACAAAGTCCGAACTGAAGGATCTCACCAACAAGATGGAAAGGGAGATGACGAGCATGATCCAAGAATACGAAAAGGAGATTGCAAGAAGAAATGAGAACATAGAATCACTGGCAAAGGAGAAGGACGACGCTTTAAGTCTTTTGGAGGAGGAAAGTCGGCAAAGTATTTCGAACATTACAGAGAAATACGAGCAAAGTCTCAAGAAAGTTGAGGAGCTGCAGGAGCAAAATGAGAAGATGAGAAAGGAGACGGAAAATCTTAAAATAAAGTATGAGGAGCTGAAGACGGAGAGTGAAGAAGAAGTTAGGAAACATCTCAGGGGACGGGAAGAGCAGGCAAAGAGCAAAGAATCTGAAATCCAAAGTGTTTTTGAAGAGAGAGATCTGGAGGTCAGGGAACTTAAAGAGGCAAATGACAAACTGCAAGTACAGATAGAAAGGATGAAGGAAAGGGACGATGAGGCGAAAACGCTGATGAACGAGCAGAGAGAGCATTTTGAGAGGCAGCTGGAGGAGAAACAAAATGAGTTCAGAATTAAGGAGGAAGAGATTGAACAGAAATTCTTGAAAAGGGAAAAAGAAGTAAGGCAAAGGGAACAGGAGCTGAGTAGAAACGAAGAAGAGTTGAGCGAAAGAGGAAGTAAGTTAGATGCGAAAGAGGTAGAACTTGTTGAAAGAGAAGAAAAGCTAGAAAGTAAGGAACAAGAGCTTAGAAAACTGGAACTGAATCTAGAGATACAACAACAAGAACAAGAGGGAAGAGATCAGTGCGAGCAAGATGTGAGAGTGAAAGCGCAGATTATTGAGAAAAAGGAGAGGGAGCTAGAAAGCTTGCTTCGAGCTCTGGAAGGGAAACAGAAAGAGTTAAGCTGTCACGGTCAAGACCTTCAGAAGAAGGTAAGAGGTCTGAAGGACCAGGGGAAAGAGCTAAAAGATAGGGAGCACTATTTAAAAAATGAAGAACAGGAGTTGATCAACTGGAAGTCGGAGTTGCAGATACGAAACGAGCATGTAAACTCGACGACTCAGCAGTTAGACGAGATGGGGAGAGACTTGGCTTTACTGAAAGAAGAACTTCACCAAAAAGAGAAAAACTTAAAGATCTCACTCAAAAGACTCAACGATTGGGAGCAGAGTCTCGAAGCGCGAGAGGCAGGATTGCGTGAGAGGGAGCAAAGGGATTTGGAGAACGAGGTGAGTGCGTTCAATCTCGAAGCTGCAGTTGGGAGCTCGGGAGACGACATCCATATGAGATACCAAGAGGTCAGAGAGAGAAGGGAAGAGGGAAGAGGAAGAGAGTCAGAAAGCACAAAGAATGGGGAGGATCAGACGATGAAAACTGCATCGTCAGCCGCGGAGAGCAATAACTGTCATCTTGAAACACTAAAAGAGATGGACATGGCTGATTTTAAAGAAGGGAAGAAAGGCAGAGGGGACCTGGAAATGGAAAAGGTCATCGAGGATATGAGGTTGTTTTCTCAGAGTCGGGGTCAAGGACGCTCAAACCACAAAGACTCTCCTGGATTGGATTTCAAAGTGATGGTGTTAGGGGAGTGCTGGTCATCTCGCTCCCCCGCTGGAGTCACCATCCTGGGTGGGGAAGCGTCCGAACTCGATGGATCTACCTTCAGGTCTTGGAGAGGTCAGATTGCCGGGAGACACCTCGCGGTTGTAGAGCCGCTAGGTTTGAGGTGGCGAGATGGACCGGACCCAACAAACATATCGCTGAGGAAAAGCCTTCTCGACAGCATCTCCTGGTGTCACCCAGGACCTCACGTCGTCCTCCTGCTCATGCCGGCCTTCTTAACCTGCACGCAGAGGTACAGGAGAGCTGTGGAGGAGCACATGAGTTTGCTTGGGGAAGAGATCTGGCAGCGCGCCTTGGTGTTGTTCACATGGGGGGAAACTTTAGGGGTGAGCGCAGAGCAGCACATCCTGAGGAACGGGGAGCTGATGGGGCTCGTAGAGAGATGTGGCGGCAGGTACCATGTGCTGACCAGCAAGAGAACCAACTCTGTGATTGAAGGACTGTTTGAAAAGATGGAGGAAATAGTGGCTTTGAACAACAGGGAGCAGTGTTTGGTGTAGCTCTGTGATCAGACTGTGTCTGAATTTATTGTGTAAATACTGTGTTTTTTCATGTCGTCATGTGAATATTGTCTAATAAATTTAAGGAAGAAGTACTCAGATCTTTTAATTTATGCAGAAGTATTAATAACAGTGTAAAAATCCCCAATTGCAAGGAAAAGTACTGAATTTTAACAACAACAATTTTAGTCCAGTGGATCTCAACATGTTTTTTTGTTGAAATATTGGAGACATTAACCTCTTTGGGCATCAAAAAAATATCAAAAGTAAAACCATCTGAGAAGTTTAGAGGGGAAATCACTTTTTGGTTAAACAGCTAACAATTAAAACGTCTGAAAAATTACAAGGGGCTGGTTTAATCTCGAAGAACATATTGTATTTTATAAGCCTATCATGTGTTTTTTAATGCGGATCTGAAAAGTAACCAGTAACTACAGCTGTCAAATAAATGTAGTGGAGTAAGAATATAATATTTTACTTTGAAATTTTGTAAAACAAAAGTACAAAGTAGCAGAAAATACAAAATACAAGTGGAAGTACCTCTCGAGCATTGCATTTAACATCCTGCTTACTGAATGATTCATGTAAACACTCATAAATTAATTATTACTTCAAAAAACAGTAATTTAAGATTCCGAATGAGCCGCAACGCCGACATGATTTTTCAGACAAACCTCATCTGACCTGCGCTGTCACCACTGGCGTCAGGGTGACTTTCATACTTCTTCCACAAGATGGGGACCTTGTGTCAGTGTGGAGCTGCCTGAGTAATCAGTGTTGAAAGTCACTGATGACAAGGAGTTGATGGTGAAAGTATAGTGAAGATAGTCAAATATATATTTTTTTTAAAACCGTGTTTTACAATTTTCTGTGTAAATGGCTACTTTTTAAAAAAGGAAGAGTACACAAAGCCCGACTAGCAGGCCTGTGCTCCGTCTTGACTGGAGGTATTTCAGGAGAACCAAACCATCTCGCAATTATAACCCCAGGGAGCCTCCCGCATGCTGAGAGGACTCCTGCTTTGACAAGTAAATTATGACTCTTGATGAGAGGAGTACGGCTTTCTCAGAATGCAATTTTTGACAGCCAGGAAAATGCGGGTGGATACATACAACAACTTCCATCATCCGCGGAGCCAGATGCAACATCCAAAAACACTCGTGTGCAATCATCAGGCTAATAATTATGGACTGTGAGTGCTGGTCTGTATCTCACATGGCAGCAATGTTTTTTAATCTGTCCATTCAATGTGAGCTGCCTTTAGAGGCAAGATGAGAGGGTGTTGTGTCAAGATGGATCCCTGCTTCTTTGATCATCTCTGTTTTCAAAGCGTCTGGGGAGAAATTAAGAGAAAAAAAAAGAAAGAAAAAAAAAAGTTGTCAAATTGCAGTTGATGCAGACATAATTTTCATTCATTTTAAGCATAATGTTTTAAAGATATCAGGTATCCAACACTCACTCAGCCATAATATGTCATAAGCAATGGCCTTTTTCATGTTTAAATCCGTCGATTTATCATTACATAGCTCATTTATAGCATCACAACACTTGATTTATTTATTATAAGCTTGGATTGATTACATAGTGCATTGATTACAAAGACCTGGTTATTAATGGTTTAGTTTAGAAATGTTATAGATAGATATACATATATAGATATCGCTGTGGAGACAGATATATAGATAGAATGTGTTTAAAGGGATAGTTCAACATTTCTGTAACTATGCATATTTGCTGTATTGCTAACAACAACATAAGATTAATACCTTTCTCATGTATGTACAGTAAATATGAAACTACAGCCAGTAGCCTGTTAGCTTAGCGTAACAAAATGAATGTGTTACATTTGTGTTTTCCTCTCTTTCCAGTCTTTGTGATGAGCTAACCGGCTGCTGGGTGTAACTTAATGCGCAGGCAGGAGAGCGGTAACAGTGTTCGTATCATCATCTTAGCAAAATGTCAAACTACCTCTTTGAATGATGCATTAGGTATTGAGAATTTAATTTAATCTAAAAAAAAACCTTTAAACTGCACAACATTTTAAGAAGTTGTTTTGAGAAAAAAAAACAAAAACAAAACACATTCCTTAACCCCGGCGAGGTCATCCCAAAGTTCATTAATACCAAGGTCGCACAGGTTCAGGCAGGAGGATTTCAAAAGTACAAGCGTGTAAAAATGTGTGTTTTAAGTGAACTATGATCCGAAAATCCATCCCACACTTTCTTCTCTCCATTCAAGGACATTCAGGAAACAAAAAAAAAAATCACTGCCATATGTGTGGGTTCACAGGTGAATCCTTGCTCCATATCAACATTGTCACGCTGAATGGTGCAAACAGTGAATGATAAAACCACTCTTGGGCACTCATTTCGGTTTTAGCTGGCATTAGTTCAGATTAAGGCAACATGGTAACCCTAATTTATCTTTATTTGAAGCCTTTTAAGGTCCTGAATTAGGCTTTTTGGGAAATATGGATGAGGCCACATTTACATGCACCACAATAGACAGGAACATCACAGTCAATCATGTCTACAAATGTTGGAAACAAAATTACTGGGCTGTGTTAAAACAGAAGTTAATGGTTGGGCTGATTTTTATTAAGGACTGTGCACTCTCATTTGAATAATGGTCTTTCCAACAATGTTGTTTCTTTTCAGTACTTGACCCAGGAAGGAAATAAATGTGATTCCGCTTTAACACGTCCATTAATATACAAGTGGCTTTAATACTCCAGGTTTATTTCTGACACACCATAATTAGCACAGCAGTCTGGCGCTAGTTTATGATAAATCATGTTCTGATTGTGCGTATGGGTGGTGGTGGAAAATGAATGAGTTTCATTGCAAAAAAAAGATGCATGGCTATTGTTAGGAGAGACTACATAGCAGTCAGTATTCAAAAAACAAAACTGATTTGGTCATGAAAGACACAATTATAATATATGTTGTGTTTGAGGTTGATTCAGTGTAACACAAAATCTGCTCTCGTCGCATGCGAGTTGTTGATTTAGCCTTAAACTATGTGGGCTACATATAGTGTTAGACAGCTCTTTAATTCATCAGCAAGTCCCCTCAAGTGGACTGTTCAACCACTTTATAAGTTGATGTTAATAAGTTGTTAATAAATGGATTTTGGTTTAGATGAAAGTGGCACTTACTAATAAATAAAGCACCAGATGAAAAGAAAAAGGCAAATGAAATGCTGGATGACGGTTTTCCACAACTTGGAAACCCCACATCTGCTCTTATTAATAGCTTATAACTGATCATAAAGCATCAGTAAATGATCCATTAACCATTAAAAAAAAAAGAAAAGCCATCAGTTCCAGCTAATAAAGCGGCGCATCTTTGGTGGCGTCTGGTCACAAGGACAGGTAGGGGGTGGGGATCGAGAACCGGTTCTGAATTGGAATCGGTATGTCTAAGTTTATTATGTCCTATAAATCGATAACGGCATGTTTTTCCTGACAGTTGCAAAAACAATGACGTCCAACTCATGCGTCCATGCTGCTGGAAACTTTCAACAGGAAGGAGTCATGGTGGAGACGAGGAAACGAACAACCTGATACCATTTGACACTGCAAAGAAGTGCCGCTGCTTCCCAGGCAGCACAACCATTACACCAAGGGTATAAATCCTATGTTATAATAACATTAGTGCTGCACAGACAGGCTTGGAATTAACACAGGGGTTAAACAGTGGAGCCTTTGCACACCTGAGTCTCATGCATACCTTTTCCACAACTCTGTTTCTACAGTGTTCAGACTGAGATTATAAACAGTTGTGTTGACGCCTACTCCCCCCCCCCCACACACACACACATAAACAATCAATAAAGAATCAGACTGAATTGATAAAGGCATTGGTGTCAATAAAATCTCATCAACCTTCATGATCGTGGCTGCCATGGTCAACAATCGTCCCTCGAGGACAGAGATTTATATTGGACCTGATGGACCGTAAGAATTCTAGATCTGTCCCACAATCCCTTCCCCCTTCTCCAACTCGACCACGTCCCAGGGGTATTTAGATAACATTAGCCTTTCAGAATTTGGATAGCCCATTTCAACCAGTTACGTAAACCACCCATGGTCCTAAACCTGCCCTCTGGAGACTGAACCCAAAACAGTTGTCCAAGTTAAAAAAAAAATGCACATCCACTGTGAGGACAAATATCTGCGGTGTTATTTAGCCGTAGTTTGGAAAAACAGAAATTGTTTTATCCTCAAAAACAATTCTTCGGTCTGTGCCCACAATAACTGTAGTGCATGTTCCTGGTAAAGAGGAGGCCAGAAGATCAGCTGAATATTGAAAGAAGCATCGACTGATGATTAGAAGATGACAAACAAAAATTCAACAAATATTAGAATTTCCTTTCAATTAGGATTTGAAAGATTTATTACCGGATTCTTGCAGTTTGGGGTTTCTGTGTGTTTTACTTCCTCGCATCGCCTGCTCTGTCCTCTCCTGAAGAAGGAGGGAGGAGGGAGAGAGAGAGAGAGAGAGAGAGAGCGAGGAAGAGGAGACGACGCAGTAGATGATGAATCCCCCTCTGGACTGCATCCTTTCCGGCTGAGTGCGTCCAGTGGGCCAGAGCCAGGTCCTGGAATCTAGCTAATGAGACACACCCCCCGAGGGCTCCGTGCTGTCCCATTGGCTGAGAGGCTGGCGGCAGCCGAGACGATTGGCCGACGGAGTCCTGTGCGAGCAGCTGTCTGAGTGTGTTGTAAATCAAAGTCACAGTATTCATATCCAGCATGGCATGCAGTAAAGAAGCTAAATGAGCGGAGTGAAATCTATACTCAAACTAACATTTCCTAAAATTACAAAAACTACAGGTTGAATCTGAAGCTGCATCTCTATAACATATATTTGATGTGACCACATGTGCAGATGATGAAGGATTTTCACGTGATGATGTATGTGAGGGAATCTGCCTTACGCTCAGGCCATCATTTTTTAACGTATTTTAAACATTTACATTTTTATTCATCCCGTGTAATACATTTCACACATCACCTTTAACTCTGCATCTACAGCAGAATTATTGTACTTGATCTTTGATGTGTTTAGCTTTCCTCTTAGGGCTGAATGAGTTATGATGCCTCCACAGAGAATCATCTTTCAGGGCTGTAATTCACTCTTTTGTCAAGGTCCCATCACAACATCCAGATATGATTGCCAACTTCCATTCACTGTTAAAAAAATATATATATTTATATACATAAAGATTTTATTTATTCAGTGAGATATCTGAGCGGAGGCTTTGACAATGACAAGCTGTGTATCTTGCAGCATGAATAAAATATTGTATTTTTTACTACGTGCAAAAGGCAGATCCACTCATCTGGAATGTCCTACAAATATTTTTAGTTGCACTTTGACTGAGATGAGCTGTCCTAAACATGATGTGGACACTCCCTGCAGAGAGGAGCGTCATCTTCAGCCTTATTGACCCATGTTGAAAATCTTATACATTATATGGAATTTATCTTAAACACACATTTTCAGTATTTTGCCCAAGAGCACAACCAAAAGGGTGCAAGACAAGTTGAAGACATTAGAGAAGTACTACAGTCCAACAAGGGATGCGTCAAACCTTCTGCTTTTTCACCCCATCTTTGACATCTTGCCTCTCTGTCTCAGTGGCCTCGGAGCCGTGAGGCGAGTTCAGCTGAAGGTCAAGACGCAAGAAGAGCGGTTGATGAACATTATCTGATCGCAAGTGAGGGCCCTCTGATCAGCTCATGGTGGCAGATGCCCGAAGGCTGGTGAAACGGCAGGAAAAAAAAGAGAGCAGGAGGAGGAGGAGGAGGAGGAAGAGGAAGAGGAGGAGGGTACAACGACAACCGAGAGGGAAATAAAGGGAAAGGGAAAATCGAAGCCACGACTTCGGCCTGGCAGGGAAGAATATGGGGCAGAAAGCAGGACAGGACAGATTACAGGTTCTGAGACGTGTTAAAATCCTTTCACTCACTCACTCATAGGAGCAGGTTGCATTTGGTTGCAGTCATTTATGCATCTCTTTGTCGTCATTTGATTGAATTTCCAACAAGAAATGTTCAGTCACACAGAGAAAGAGGCTCAGGCCGAGGGACTCCCCGACCCCTTTGGGCCCCTGAGGCCCATTCAGTCATCCATCCATGGTAAAAAGGGATAAAAAGGAAAAGACTGATTAAAGCAGAGGGTAAGATATATACACAGATGTGGGGGTCAGCTCTGACAGACAGGAAGCTGCTGTGTATATTAATCCACACAGTCATTAAGTGCATCGACTGGACACGTTCACATGTATTACAACTCCTGTCAGCTCCTCTCGCCCTTCTCCTCCCACGTCCCCCATCTCTCTCCTTTCTCTCTCTCTCTTTCTCCTCCGTTTCATAGTTTGTCAATTTGCATCACTTCACGCGCTCTGTTTGCTTTGCTCCTTTAATTGTCCGGCGGAGGCTCTGTCCTCGTTTAGATAGTCATACAGTCAGTGTGTGCCATTGTACTTGTCTAATTAATCAATGCTAGATCATGTAGTAGCAGATGTGATATCATCTGAATGCCCGGCAGCAGGGGTCAGAAGTTCACAGAGGATGAGCGCTCTCTAGTGGTGAACACAGTGTCTGTACAGTTTGTCCTCTCAGTCCTCTGGGCTGCGGTTTGCTCATTATTCAATGCATACGGATGTAAACACTGCACAGATGCATGAACGCACAACCTCGGGCAATGTTTACTTTGGTGTATTTGCATCATGCTTTGGTGTTTCCTCCATGTATTCTTCTTCTCTCCTCTGTACACTGCGTCTTCCTGTGTGCTGACACACACACACACACACACACACACACACACACACACACACAC
This sequence comes from Seriola lalandi dorsalis, assembly GCF_002814215.2. Taxonomy (NCBI): domain Eukaryota; kingdom Metazoa; phylum Chordata; class Actinopteri; order Carangiformes; family Carangidae; genus Seriola; species Seriola lalandi. The sequence goes on along the minus strand of NW_019525532.1, from coordinate 1,004,849 downwards.
ACACACAAACACAACGCTCACATGGAGCCAAATCCAGGAGATCCTTGAATGACCTGTTCACCTTATGTGAGCTACATTATATAAGACTGAGAAAAAAAGATTTGTATGACGGACTAGCAGCGAATTACATGGCCGTACAAACTTATTACACACACACACACACACACACACACACACACACACACACACACACACACACAGGTCAACCGCTGCAATAGAACAAGAGATTTTTTTTTTTTTTTACCTTATCTGAACTCTTCACTTTCTCAATCTCTCTCAAGTACAACATATCCAGATTTATGCAGGATAGACTTAACTCCATACATCTTGAAACACACTACACAACATACTAACACACACACACACACACACACACACACACACCTCAACCGCTCCCTCAGGCCCCTGTAGAATATTCTATTGGAAAACACACTTACACTCCACACCATTCAAAGGCCGTCCAGGCTGCACATTTGGGCAGAGAGGCTCATTCAGAGTGCCGTCTGGCACCTTGTAACACCTTGGAAACGTTTTCTTTCACCTTTCCTCCGGGATTATATGGAAGGAGCAGTTATTCCATTTCAGCTTTATCTCAATTACTCTTATGAAAGTTTGATGGGCTGGCAGAGAGCGGGAGCCCCAGCTCTGGATGGAGGTGATGAGCAGATTAAAGATTAATTGTGTATGTATAATGAAGTCAAGTCTTGGAAGGACTGTTTTTCTCCTGCTTAGGTCAAGTGTGTGTGTGTGTGTGTGTGTGTGTGTGTGTGTTAGAGTGTGTGTGTGTGTGTGTGTGTGAAAATAAAAAGAGGCAACTATTGTGACCAACTTGAAATAATCTTATTGATCGAACAGATTCCTTCACTTTCTTGCTGGACAACTAAAAATGACTTTATATCAACAGGTGAAGAATTTTTTGCAGTGCTTGACCAGTGCATAAACCAACTGCATTATTCAGCCATCACAAGTTGACAGACACAGACAGTCAATGGACTGAACTCACAAGATTAACCGCAGCGCTGCCCTTACACCTCTGTGTCTCAGCATCAAAACTGTGCGCTTTGAGCCGAACTTGAATCCAAAGCCACAAAGATTCGTAACCTGAAACACAACCTGCGCTGTCGAGCAAAAACCTGGAAACTCTCGAGCAGTAAAAATACAGAAACACGATCTGATGAGCTGTTCAGCGTTTCTCCCAACTGGAGAACAGGTTGCATCCTCGGAGAACTAAAGGATGCCATCAGGTCAGATGATTTCTCTGTGTGTGCAGCCATTTTTCAGGACTCCATGACACTTTCCCTTACGTTGCTGCTACACTTGTTGCTGCTATAAGATTATCAGGCTTTTCATATGTGCGACAGATTGCTTTACTCATGGAAAGAAACAGAAAATGACAGAAGTTTTCTTTATTCCTCAAACACCAGGAGGCTTTTTCTACAAGGCGAAAGGTCCAATGTCCAACTACACACAGTTCATGTTTGATTTACACTATTCAATTAGGACGGAAGCTGTTCTGCAGGCAAAACAGTGACCTTAATGCTTATGAGCTGCTTAGCATTCATATACTGTTAGAGTGTTTCAGTTACTCTCCTCCTCCTGAGATGTAATGTAAATGCTATTCAAATATTCCAGGGTAAAATCACTGTAAACCTTGACTAAACCTGACCTAGACAAATATGGGTTTATGTTAGAATTTGCAAACTAGGACTTTAAGTTATCCTCCACGTTTAAATGATTCAACTGAGTTTAATTTGATGACATCAACTACTTTTGAGTCAATGCCACCCCCCACCCC
>NW_019525532.1:934087-1003034 GCF_002814215.2 Seriola lalandi dorsalis | reverse complement strand
CCCACCCCCGATGAATATCACCACACTCTTCATTCCCCGTTTGGATCTGTACCCAGGACAAGGCCACTGTCAGGAAGGTAAAAAAAGAACTAAAAGTCATGTTTAGCACATCTAGCAGGGTGACCTCATGGGTAATGAAAGGATCCTGTAAAGTCAGATTACTGTTTCCAATCTTTGCAGCGGCTCCTGTCCTTGCTCAAGATGTTGCTCCGCTACATGAGCTCAAAGAATATAAAAACAAATCCCTGAACCACCGAGTTTAAATTGAAAGGCACATGTGGCCTGTCCTGTATTTTTCGGCTGATGGGAGGGAAGATGTAATTGGCTCAGTAGCCGAGATGATGGTTGTTTGTCTCTTTGTGCATTTGTTGCAGACGAACATACTGACCGCACGAGTGGGCCAGCGACCAGAACAGGACCCGTTCAGTAGACAAGCACCCATCCTACCGCTCAGCGCATGAATGCAGCATTTCAAATGAACATTTTAGCAACTCACTTCCGTTCATTTGATTTTGTTCAGCCACAAAGAAGAGACAAAAGTCCGTTACATCCAGTGACCATGGACAACTGGTCACATGATTTTTTTTTTTTTTTTTATAAATTATAGTTTTAGTTCTTTGATGAGAAATAATGTGTTTAATACTTTTATGCCTTTAAACTGTTCATTGTATTATTGTTATGAAGTAGCTGTCTCTGCTTTGCTGTGCAAAATTTGCCAGGACTCTCTCAGTCATTAGTTCATCCGTTGTTTATATCTATAGTGCAGCCTGAGGCCAACACCAGGTGAACGCTCTGTACCAAAGAATAAAGTGCTACATGACAGAATACAGTGTTGGTCTGCTGCAAAAACAGCAACATAAACGCTCAACAAAAAGGAGGCAGCCATGCAAAAAAACAGCTGGTCAAGTAGATGTCTGTGTATGTAAAGCGTCAGAGCCTGCATGTTGTAGCCCGTGGAGAGCATGCAGAACTGCACCCTTGTGGTTACTGTGGCACTAGCGTGACTCACGTTGTGCCCGAAGCCGTAAATGCATACATGCATCCTTGTCTGTCAAATCCAATCTACAGCTGGTTCAGCTGTGTGAATGAGTCACGTTCAGCAGGTTAGGCCATTTTATTCATATGTAGGTTAAGCAAGGACTGCAGTGTGCTCTATTTAATATCTGTAAATACTTTCTTGTGTTAGTTCCTGTCTGCAGTGAGATTTGTCTTGCCTGTGAAACCTGTTGCTAATAAAAGATGCACAACTGTTGAAATATCATCAAACATATATACACAGGAGGTAGAGATACACTTTATACTGTGTAGTTTCAACATAGTCTGTATGTGTACTGCTGCAAAACCCCCAGAGCTCCTGAGCGAAGTAAATTGCCCTGCCACTGCAAGTAAGTCGGCCCTCATCATAAAAAATGCATACTGTGGCATATGGTGTGCCAAGCTACGTTAGAGGCAATATAGCTTCAGTCCATACTCTCATAAATCCATATCCATGACTGCCGTTTCTCTTTTTCTTTTTTCCTTTCTTAAAGGCAGAGGTCAATAGTTCACGTCCTGTCACACTGGAGAAACCCCTTCAACATCTGCTTCTGTTGTCATGGCAACTGCCTTCTGCCACTGCTGCTGCCTGACAGATGGAGACAGAAGCAAAAAAGAGAAAGTTTGTCTTTTTTGAAATCGCTACAGGTGAATTTAAACGCGTTTGGACGCAAACTGTAGAGCAGCGACGTCTGCTTTTCAGGAGCCCTGCAGCTCTCAGTCCTCTCCGTGCTCAATTCTCTCACACACCTGGACTATTACAAGTGTTTTTCCAGCACATCGGAACACATCTTATTCACCTGCTCCTGGGGGAAAGAGGCGTCCAGAGGTGACCTCCGTGACTCTGCACAGCCCTGAACATCAAGGAACCACAGCAGTATAGACCAGTGGATTGAGAGTAGCCATACTGTGTATATTAAAGCAGGTAATGTGATCAATGAATTTGTTATCCTGCGCTGTAGAGTACTGTAGGACATAAATAAATACATGAGAATTTCTATTGTGGAAAATGTAATTTAATTTTAGAATACTCTGGAATAGAATCGAGTATTCTAGAATGGAACAGCCTGAACGATTTTATTCTAGAATACTGTCTTTATCTAAAATACTCCGTTGTAACCATGGATACAGTTGTACAACATTCAGAATACTGTAGAACTTCCATTTGAGAATACTCTATAAAATATAAATGAATGCTCTTGAACTTTGGACACTTTTCTAGAAACAGCATCTAGTACTGAACAAATCTTTTTCGTGATTTAACACTCAGTCCTAGTAACTGACCGAAATACTTACGTGACCCTTGTCACACATAAAACACTGTGCATTGCAACTGAATATTAAATGAGCTCTAAATGAGGTCTGTTTAGCATCTGATAACTTCTCAGTCTGTGTTTAGATGATACTACAACACTACAGGACCATTTATTTATTTATTGTTGAAAAAAAAAAAAGAGGCATCATTAATGAAGAATAAGAAACTCTTAGCAAGGCTGGAATACACTTCGAAATTCATGCAACTAGTGAGTTGTTTAACTGTGCATGCAGAAAGAGGTAGTAAACCAGTGGGCCTTGAGCATGAAGTAGTAAGTGTTGCATCAATTTTAAATGGAACTTCAAAGTGTGTTTTTTGTTTCAACAACCTTGACCCGGATTCAAACCTCACACCCCGATGACATCTGAGAAATCCAAAAGGAGGGAAAATACATTTAGGGAAAAATATTTACTCAGTCATGAACTTAATGTGACCTAATTATGTTTGTATTCTGCCTCAGTGCGTATTAACCTTCGTTTAACCGCTTCACTGTAAAGGCGCACACTCTCCTCCTGGCTGTTTTAAAGGAGCACACATGCACGCGCACACACACACACACACACACACACAGCTGTAAGGGCCACTGTTGTGTGTGCACAACTGGAATTCATAAAAAAAAAAAATATCCAATGGACATGAAATTTTAAAAAGTACAATAGAGGGGATTTAATGACAACTATCTGACTATTGCAGAAAAATAACTTCTAGTTTTTCTCAAATAGAGCAGTACACATAAAACCAATAATTTGATCAGAATTTGTTTATAATTTTAGTTCCATTATTGTTTTATTGTAACCTCTGTTGAAACACCTCTCCTCTAGACTAGTTTGAAAAGAAACATTACCATATCTCCACTGGCAAATAAATTGAGCTATTACACAAATTAATACTTAAATTAGCTGTTTGGGAAACAAACTGTGATCAGATTTAAAATTAATTTCACTGAATCTGTTTTCAAATTAATAAGAGGGTTAATGTGGGGCTATTAGAAAAATATCTTTTCTCACCATCACATTAATTTAATTTCATGTTTAATCGCATGCACCAAAGCTGGGAATAATAACAATAATAATCATGATAATAAAAAAGGCGCCAATTAGCGTGCTCATTTGTGGTTCTGACTGTGTGATGAATTATTCATGAAATCAGAGTTAACAAGAAGGAGAATGAAGGGATCAGCTTGCCCACTGAGGAGGGATTGGTATAAAGACAGGAGACACTGCAGCCTTTTCTTAGAGGACACACACAGTCAGTCTGCTGCTGCTACTTGGCGGATACAACTGCACCTATAAGGTACTTTTTACTCTTACAAATATAATCATGTGTACTGGTAGTATTACAATTTAGTCTGTTTTTATTTATTTGAAAATCACATTTTTCAAAATGTCCTATTCTGTCATAAATATGATAAATTACAGTGGTTTTATGACATTTTTATACATCTTTAATTTTAGAAAAATTACATTTAAAAAGATACTTTACAAACTTTACTTTTACCCATTTACTTTGAAAGAATAACTAATTAAATTGTAGAAAAGATCATATTTATGCAATTCATATATTTCATTGCATGCTACAGTTTGTTAATATTTTATTAATTAATAAAAAATTTAAACCTTTTTAGAGCTATTTAGTCAAGAGGGATTTGAACGATGAATGCTTTACACGTCCCTTCATACGCACAGAGGAACAGGTAAAAAAAATATGTTTCTTTGTTAATTACTTGTATGTTTTTAATCTTCATCCAGCATCCTCATTATATACAGGAAAACCTAGAAACTATTAACAACTCCCTCCTCATGGGGGTGGGGGGGGGTCTTCCCTGAAAGCGACGGACCCCAGGACCCAGAAGCCTCAGCGCGGCTGGGTCCCTGCGCGCAGTGCATTCACAGTTCACAGGCATCTCGACCTAAATGCGATGTGACGGGAGAACCTTTACTGAAACAAACGGGAATATAGTATCAGGGAAGGCTGACCGAGCTGTGAACCGGGGCCCTAACACGGAGCAAATTAACATCAGCAAAAATAGCTCTGCGTTTTCAGATCGCTTATGTGCCGGGCAGCAAATGCATCAAACGCTGTCAGGTCATTTTAGCCCACAGATGTTTAACAAAACAGGCCGATGTGAGAGGGCACCTTCAGCCGGGCATCGTCCTCGAACTCTGACCACCGAGCTGGACCAGCTCCTGAGGTGCTGCTGTTTTGTGTCCTGCGGGCAAACATCCCTGGGTCTGAGCTTTCAGTCCCACTATCATCCATCATGAGATCTCTTTCGCGATGTCTTCGCCTGAGCTGAGTTGTCTAATGATGCTATCTTTGCCACTCTACCTCGCCAGCTGAAAACACAGAGGGCAGAGGTTGACTTCCACGAAGGCAGTTTGATTTTAAGGCCACTAAAGAGCTTTTCACTGCATTCCTGCTCTAGTGCACTCGATTATGGACGCTGATTGTGCATGGTCAACTCCTCAAACCCATGACAGTGATGTACAGCTGTCAAACCAAAGCTTCTGTTTCTGACTGACAGTCAGTCCATCAGAGAGCAGCGGACGTGACCGGTTTAGGTCAGATGACAGTTGGGGGGGTTTGACTCATTTGAAACAGCAAAATGGCAGAGCTGCATCTTCAATGGTTTCAAATCGTTTCAAATGACAGGTTGAGGATGTTTAATACAGTTTAAATGAAGAAAAAGCTTGATGAGCGTTGAGGCACAAGCCCTTCAATACGCAGAATTAAATCAGTGGAGCGTTTCTAAGCAAGAGCAAAGATCTTCTGCACTCCGTCATGCAACGTAGCATGTCAACCTTCCCCACAACCAGAACACAAGAAAGAAAACTCAATGCCAAAAAGTTGCCAAAAACCATTATGTTTTCCCAGTTAATCTTATGCACATCAGGGCACAAGATATACTACCAGCCTCCAGCCAAGGTCGAGGTCGAGGTCGAGGCCAAGACTAATCCAAAAAAAGAAAGAAAGAAAGCTCTCGACTAGAATCAAGGTCTAAGTTACACCTGGGTTCCTCTTTTTTCTGCCATTTGGATCCAGAGAATGAATCACGTGTCTTTCTGTACCAATCTTACCACTTCACAGTATATGTTGACATTACACCCACATGAAAATCAGAAACGACTGAGGTTCTGGTTTTGATCCGTCAACTGTCAAACAGTCAGAGACACCATCTCAGTTTCATGTTGTTTCGGTTTTACACATGCAGTGGCGTCATTGATTTCCTTCATTAAATCCTCCTGACTCATCGGTGCCTCCTGACTCAGGAGATGAGCAGTAAGTGAAGAGGAAAAGTCAGAATTAGTTGATGAAGCCAAGAGGAAGTGCTGCAGAACAGGGCTGAGAATCACAACAGATGAAAGAGACAACGTAACCGAAGAGATTCCCTCCCTCTCTTTTGTGCACTTGTCTTTATAATCCTTCATTGTTTTATTTCCATCTGTTCTAGTTCATCTTTTCCCCTGTTTCTTTTCTCTCTCACTGTTCTCAGCTCTCTCTCTTTCTCTCTCCAGCCCCCTCAGCTTGACCCCAGTCTGATTTTGAGCACTTCAAGTGTGCAAACAGTTGGATATCTGAGCTGCAAACATTTCCCTTCGCTCCAGTGTGTGTTTGGTTTTCACACTAGCTGCTGTGCAGTAACGCAGAATTTAAATCTTGATATTTTAAAGTCTTTCGCCTCCCGCATCTACACTGCCATGGACGACTTGGCTCCAGACGCTCTGCAGCCCGCATGTAAACTGTTTCTAGGTTCTGTTTTTAGACCGGTGAGTTCAGCGCCAAAAATACTGCAGGCAAAGAACTAAATCACACCAAAAAGGAATAAACGTTTTTGAGGAATTAAACCAAAAATAGGGAGAGAGACAAGCAGCGGAGGAAACAGGGAGATAAGGTGTCAGTGCCCCTCCCTCCCTTCGCTGCTTCACAGCCCATTAGGTCAAAGCGGAGCAGTGAGCGCGGCTCTTAGCCTGGCGATGTAATATTGGAGAGGACACAGCTCAGGGAAGGGCCGCGGAGGTTTTTAAAAGCCTGTGTTGGCTGTGTGGGGGAGGTGAGATGACATGTCCTCTCACTGCCTGAGAGCACCATCGCACTGATATGAAAGCGTGCAGTTCCTCAGCAGCTGCTGAAGAGTGGAGCGGGTACACGATCAGGAGGAGGATGAAGGTACCAACATCTGCACATCACCCAGATATGTTCAAGTTGAGCCGTTGTCGACAGGAAGTTAATATTAAAAGCAGCAAAAATATTGTAGTTCTAAAGCAATGGTGTCCACTTTTCTTAATGTCAAAGTAAGGTGATATAAACAGCTTTAGCACTTGAGATGAGTGTTTCCCACCCAGTTTCCTGTGACCCCTACAGTGACCTAATGTCTCATTGTGACCAATCATCACCAGCTGAATGTCTATGACCATATCCAACACGGAGTGAATTTGAAGAAGATTTATCTTATAACCTCTGGCAGGTTTGCTTTTGATGACTGTATTGAGTTTGCTTTCTCCTGTCTCAAAGCAAATGTTTGCATGTCTGCATTTTACCACAGTTTCAGAAAGAAAGCACCGTTATAAACCAGGTCAGTCTCTGGCAGACGCTACATTTGAAACCTTAAAGATGTGGCTGTTAACGGTGTTGTTATATTTGGAATGCAATATTAAAAAGGGAAATGTTTGAACTGTGCATTTTCTGTACTCGTAGCAACATTCAAGTATCAACTAGTCACTTTTTAGATAAATGAATGATCGGCCTTTGAGATAGACTAGAAACCAAATCAGCTTCATCACCATCATAACCATTTTTTTCCGCTCTAAGGAAACTGCATTCGATGATGAGCGTCCTCCATGACTCAGACTATGACCTTGTATTATGCTGTAGTCATGCGTGTGTGTGTGTTCACTATATGTCGTCTTGAATGATGTCATTCTCCTGTTCATATTCATGTACGTGTTGAGATGTTCCTGTCAGCATGTTCATACAGATGTTGTACAGTACATACTGCACCTCTGCATGTCTCCAGGGGGATTTTACATTGCTTTCAAAACTCTGAACCACTGGTGTTTGAGACGATAGAGGAGGAAGAAAACAATGGCGCCCTTCAATGCCCTCTCTTTGTCCTTTGCTTTGAAACAGCCTCTCAGGATCCTCTCAAATCTGCTCTCTTCTCTGCACATTAGCATTATCTGAGGTGAGAGGACACCTGCGAACCAGAGGAGCCAGACTGTGGTCCAGGGTGTGATTTAACTCATGATTTCTCATGCCCAGACTTCTTTTCACACTTTGGTCACAATTGCGCAGGCGACCCCAGGTCAAGCATCTGGAGACACCCTCACACCGACTACGAGAGGCAACACTGAGCATGCTCACGGCCTAGTTTATGGGTCATGTCTTCCTCCCCGAGGGTGATTGAACAGAAACAAAACACATGAAGAAAGGGCTACACACTCGAACACTCAGTGAAGACAGACGTGAACGCATGAAGGCGCACATGTATCGCATCCAAACATTTACAAATGAGACTAAATAAGCTCAGATAAGGGCGCACATATGATATAATACACACACACATATGACAGATTATCAGAGCCATATGGCCTGACACCACATGTTGCCACTGATGTCAATGTATATACAAGAGTGACAACAGGGAAACACATGCAGCTGTGTCCATGTGTTAAAAAATGTCACGGATACAAAGACTCACACATACATGGAGTTGTAAGAGATTAATACACCCAGCACAGTAGGTGTCTCCATGCAGACTTGGCTGAAAATGCAGAGAGCCCAAACATGCCAGACGGCATCAAAATCCACTTCTCTGCGCCCAGCCGACGTCATGACCCCCGGTAAGAGGAAGTGGACGGGAAGGGTGGCAGACCTCAGTGTTGGCACTGCGGGGGATGCCAGGGGAGGTGAGGATCACACACACACGAAACTGACAGACACACTCGCAGACCTATAGTATGTATGAGGGTGGAAGTAACATATGAAACTGGCTCTTATTACAGTGTCAGAAAAAGGTAGAAGTCTTTTTCATATCAGAGTCAGTCATTTTACTTTAAGCTGCTCTAATCAATATTTTCATACAGACAGCGAGTCAGATGACCGGATAATGTCACTCATAGTAATACACCCACTGATAATAAACCGGGTTCCCCAAACTTTAAGAAGCCTTTCAGCTCATTGTTTTGGTTTTCTGGTGTGCAACTTTACTGTTTTGCTTTGTTGTTATTGCTCTCATTAACTTTGTTTCCAGATGCAGCGAGCATCTGTTTACAACAAAGAAAAAGCTCAGACGAACCAACTGTACACTGACTGGCCGGCACTAAACAGCACACACAGTCAGCGGAGAGCTTGTGAACATGGTGAAACATTTAGCAGCTAAAGAGCCAGATGTTTCCCTCAGGTTTCATCAGTTGCTGCAGCTTAGAGTATATTTAAGCTGAGCCAGTCTCATAACAGAAATGAACTAAATATCTATGTAAAACTCGTGAACTCATGCTAAGCCCTATTCTGAAAGAGTTTTCTTTTTCAGTGGATGAACTTTGTTTGAACTTTGCATCCATGTTGCTTTGCTGCTTGACCCTAACAGCATTTCCCCCTCCACACGGGTGATTTTTACATCTGCTGAAAGGGAAATTCCTCTCCAACCTCTTGAACTTATGAGTTCTTTTCCAAATCAACCCAATAATGTCAAAAATGCTTGCTGTCAGCAAGCATTTTTGACATTATCTTATTATTTATTATATATATATGTATGTGTGTGTATGTATGACACTCTACTTTTTATTAATGACATTTAAATGAGCTGATATTTCAAATGGAATTTACAAAGTAATACTGTAATAAAATATATGCATGTATCCAAGTTACAGCGCTCCTCAGAGTTCAAACAATAGATATTAATTAATTATACATGTCATTTGTTCTGATTTATATGTGCATCACAAAGTTTAAATCTTTGGGGTTAGGTCTATTCCACTTTCAGTTGAGCTTGATAAAACACTCTCTATATCCAGCATCAATAATACAGTGATCAACATGTCGTACACAGGGTATGAGGCTACATCCTTTTAGTCGTGTCGGTCCAAATGGATTTCAAAGTTTCTGCCTGTGGCTGCCACACTGCTGAATTATTTAAGGGGGTAATTAGGTGATTGTGGCTGTTGCACTGCACTATATGTCTCTGGAGGCCAAAGTCACTGTCAGAGCATTGTAGGTTTTTTTAGGATTAGGTCATCAGATCAGCTTTCTATCCATCTATCTGTCTGAAAGGCAGATCTCCCTCCACCCTCCTCTCCCCTCATTGTGTTTATTTTGGCCTAATTCCAGCTTCCCGGCTTCATGAAATGAGCAAAATACAAGCACTTTAATTGAACAGATAAAAAACCTCAGGCAAAAAGCACCATTTACACTGTGTAGGCCTCAGAGAGAGTGTGTGCGTGCGTGTGTGTGTGTGTGCCTTTCACTTCCTGTCGTATCATGGCAGAGTGTGTACACATTAGAAAGTGGCTGACTGTCCCAAAGCTGTTGTTGTATCACTGTCCCAGCGGCATTTGCATTTCTACGTCATGTCATCTCTACCAACACTACGTTTTATGAATATAATCTGGATTCGTGTCACGAGAACAATGGGTTTTGTGGAGCGCTGCCCTGCTGATGAACCAGGATGAGCCAATGCTCTGTGACCTGGATAGAAGAGGAGAAACTGCCATATTAGAAAGGGTCACAGTGTCAGTGGCAACGCACATTCGTGTAAGAGAAAGCAATCACACACACATGCAACGCATATACAACACATACGTGATTGCACGCACAGGCAGCGCTGGCACACACAGGACACACTGACTGTAGCGTGCGTCCCAGTGGTTGCGTTTCAGTTCATCTTTCAAAGCTTTATGTTCATGTGCAAGTTAACTGTGCAAAGCAATGATCACTGCTGCTGTTAAAGTGTAATCTCCTGTCAGAAAGGCACCGGGTAGAAAGAACATGTAAATTTGACCTCGTTAATGGTGTCGCCGAGCAGTTGATCTTTGCAGCTTTACACTCAACCAGAGTGTGAGTTCACACAGCGGCTGAACCAGTAAACTCTGAGGTCACGGCAAAGTCTAGGAGGTTTGTGTGGGAAAAAGACGGAAATATTCATTCTTACCAAAGCTCGAGTTATTTTCAGCAAGAGTTAAAAAAGAAAAAAGGTTGTTTATATGTTTCTGATATAGAAGTAAAGTAGAAGTCAAACAATTTCACTTGGAGAGTACCACTGTTCATGTGAAAGAAGTTGCTGGAAAGTGCATCAAGTTTGAAAATGGAAAAAAAATGTGGGGGGGGCGTGGAATTAGAAAGACAGAACTTAACAGACTTCTGTAGCTGCTCCACGCTACATTAGCTGCTATTAGCATGACATCTAAATCCCTGACTTGTTGTATACAGTTTATGGGCTGAACTGTCAGCCTTCAAGTTGCATTGTGAGTAATGCAAGAACCTCGGAAGATGAATCCATAGAATGAAAGACTCTGCCATTCTCATCATGGACAATTAAAGAAAAAGCAGCAATGTGATAGGAGTGCAGTGCTAAAGCAGCAGCATGTGTAAACAGCAACTTGTTGTTTACACATGTTGATATTGCAAGCACCACAAAATATTTTCTGTGGATTCTGGCTGAACTCAGGATTCCTGAAGTGTCCGTATTATAGACTCGTGCTGTGCTGGAAGATTCTTTAATTTTTTCCATTTCTCTACAATTCAGATTGTTCAGATTCTTGATGGAAGCTTCTCCAAAGCGAGTTCTCTGGTTTAGAAATGATATAAAGAATCCCTCAGATTAGGAGGATATCATGTTCTCAGTCAAGTTAATAGTGTCCTTTTTTTCCCCAGGATGTTCATCACTGCTAATCATGTAACTTGCACTAAACTAGCTTTCACTTGTAATCAGAGTAACTGCACCACATTTATCCAAAGCATCTGTTATATTCCAACAACTGTTGAAGATTAGTGGATGAATTATAGCAGAGTGGAGCTTGATGTTATCAGCAGAGCAGCCTATGGCAGGCCGGCATGGGAGAGGTGATAACCAACAGATGGACAGTATTCCCCTCAGGTTTGACAATAATCACGACTTACAAATAAATTAAATGGGACAGGGCTGCCATGAGTTAGTTTGAGCTTTACCATCTCCTCCCACGCAGAGGCAAACGATGCACGTTTCCTTTCCTATCTCACTTGCTTTCCTTTCCACCTTCGTAAAATTGACCTTTACGGCCTCCCCTCTCCTTTTCTCACTATCTCAGTCCTTTTATCTCCCTCTCCTTCCCTCTGGTCATTTCTGCTGAGCTGTGAGGAGTGAGGAGAACGTGTCTGAGGGATATGGAAAAAAGCTCGGGATCATGGGAAGGTGTGAAGGCAGGGTGTCTGCTGGGACCTCAGGGATGAAGAAGCAGAGGCCGACATAGGAAAAGGAAAGTAGAGGTAAAAAAAGGATATACAACCCCTGCAGCAGCGATAGAAACAGTCAGGATAACCACTCTTCTTCTGTGTGGAGTAACACCTTTAGTGATGGCTGAAAGAATCTAACTGTCCAAGGGTGAGCGTTAGGCAAAGGCTCAGCTGTTGTCAACAGGTGCAAAATATTTGATTCTTGCCGTATAAGAAGTCCCATACATGACTGGGAGATAAATCTGGTCACAGAAGCATTCATTATGTTGCATGCTCTACAAGCCACAACTGCACACATGAGCTCACGCCTCCTCTGGTTTGACACTTTGATAATTCACATGTGGCACAAAAATGTCAACTGGAAAGGGATCTCAGGCTCCTTCAGCCTTTTTCTACTCACAATTAATTTACCTCAATGTCATTTGATCTGATTATACCCGTCAGTGGCAGAACCTCTCCTCTCCTTTGCCACACCCCTCTTCCCCACCCACCCATCACCTCCATCCTCGCCCTAAACAGGCCCTGCTACAGCACAGCGCCTGTGTGCAGCACTGCTGAGGGAGGTCGCCGTGCGGTCACTGCGCAAAGCCTGGTCGCATTGTGACTCGGAGCTGCAGAATGTGCCATGGTGCATTAGCGCGCTGCCGCCTGGCTGAGCATGAGGCACGGAGAGAGAGAGAGAGAGAGGAGGGAAAAAAGGAAAAGAGATAGAAGGAGGAGCTAAGGGATGGCGTAAAAGGCAGCGAAGTGGGGAAGCAAAAGAGGGAAGAGGACCAGAGGAAGAAAGAAGGGAAAGGAGCATAAGAGCAGAGAAAGGAAGGAAAGCGAGGGCATCAGCGCACTTACACAAGCTGAGTTCAGAAGCCCCAGGGGCACAGGGTCCTTGTAAGGTGGCTCATCAAATATGAAGGCACATCCAGGCTGTGTGTTCGCTCTGGTTTCTACTTATCTTCTTCTCTCCCTCACTTTATTCCTTCTTACCTCTTTTCTGCCTCACTGTTTATACTTTTCTCTCTTCTTGAAACTCTTATTCAGTGATAACAAGAGTTCTCCCATAGCGTTCAGCTTCACAAAAAAAAAAAAGGTAACTGAACTGCCAAAACATTAATCTTTAAGAAGTATGACAAACAGGCTATCTTCATTTTACACTAAAGTCTATATATGTTGATAGCACTTCTTCCAACCAAAAGTAGTAATAATAATAATAATAATAATAATAACACTTAATGGTGTCAGATCATACGACAGATCAGATAACAGAAAAAGTTAGAAAACACTTGATAATACTTTTTTTAAATGCAACACAGTAACTAAGTACAAGACTGAATGCATTTCTTTCCCTCTCTGCAACCTGACAGCTAATTGGTCAGGTGCAACTAGCGAAGCAGAAGCTAGTATTGCACCACCAATTGAAAACAGATGGGGTGCGATTGGATGATGTAATTGACCAATGGGAGAGCCTGCTGGGAGGACGCTGGGACATGATCTCATTTTCATCCCCGCTCTAAGCAGGTTTACACGGTTCTGATCGGCCTGTTGCTAATCTGCCCTGCACCAACTGGATGTGCTGTAACACATACACACGTTTTTGAATGCAATAAGTATTTGAGAGAAGGAAAAAGAAATTTAGAGTGCACATCTTTGAGTCAAAACCCTCACATAAACAGTTACTATAATCTAAGACCGTCACACAACAGAAAGCTTTTAAGATTTTAGAGCTTTTAAGGAGTACACACTCACATACAGACTACATTTGACAGTACATGAGCAATCACATACACACGCGCACACACAGTCAGAAGATAGAGGTTGTGTTGAGGGTCGTGTCCAGGGACTTGTGCTGAAAAATCAAACATGAAAGAGCTCTACACCGAAGGCTCCGTACAACCTCCATGACATGTGACAGAGGTCAAAGGAAGCCACTGAGGCCATGGCAGGGGCATGCTGTTCTCTTATTATTAACCCTTATACACTCAAACACCGTATACACTTTAATGTGCAAATACGCACACACACAAGTCACTAGTACTCACTCCTCTTTCTGCACACACACTTATGTGTCACTGACGTAGCTGCATGGCCATGTTGTGATAACAGCAAAGGCTCTGGGGGGGGTTCAAACTTGGTGCAGAGAACCAGGGGTCTGTGACCCGCCCTTGACCTTTCACTGGACCCTGATCACCTGACAGAGAATCACAGAATAAAAGGGACAGTCACAAATTAATAAAAACAATAATTCCCAACCTTTTTGTTTAATGATGAGTATGAGTTGCAAACTTGTCATCTTTTCAGCAACAAGAAAAGATAACTACCAAGTATTGTTAATCCTATAAAGAAAAAAATAGATTCCTCTGATTTATAATCCCCTGAATCTGAAATCTCAAATTTTCAAAAGATTCCAGCTCTGGGAACTCATACTGCAGTATTTCTGACATGTGCATATGTGCCCTCTGAACTGCAGTCCGTCACACTTTGTTCAATCAGGGGTCAAGTGGTCAATAACTGTGACCAGAGAAGCCTGATCCTCGATGAGCCCATCAACCCCTCAGAGATATAGAGAATATTACTGTTCCACTTCATATCGCCAGCACGTCCGGGGTGCATTGGAACAAACGGGTCCTCTGAGGCTTCCACAGCGCTGGTACGATTGATCTGCTTTACTCGGGCCAAGTGTGAGCAGCCAATCCTAATGCACCATCAATACAGCCACACCAGAGATGTGAGAGAGAGCTGTGGACTGCGTACAAGGGTGGAGGTATCCATTTCTGTCATGCCTGCAGCCACTCCTCTGCCTGTATCTGTCACAAGCTATTACACTGACTCAGACATAAACATGTGTTACTGAATATGCTGTATGCTTTTATTGTCAGTTCAGATGGAAGAAGAACTGGCAATTACATGCCGATGAAGGCTGCATCTATGAAACATGTTTGGTGTGAGTGCTGAATAAAAAATAAATATTCTTATATCAGATAGCTGTCCCTGCATTTTCTGAGGTTCTGCCATCTGTTTTTCTGACTGGAATATCTGCAGCACATATTCTTCCTCCGTTACCTTCAGCAAAAATATGGGAAAAAGAGGAAGTTAATTTCTTTTAAATCAATCACAACACTTAATTCAATCTTTTTTCAGTTACATTAAAAGAAAACAAAGTGAACACCAAATAAACACTATGGGACGTGTTCTACTGTATTGTTGTTTTCTCTTTTCCAATTTCTTGTTCATTTTCTTGTTTGATTTAGTTTAGTTGGACACAGTAAAAAATAAAAAATATGGCAAAAAAAAATAATAAAACCAAAGAAAACTTGTAATTTATCAAAATCATAAATCTTGTATCTTCAAATCAACTTTATCTGACCAGAGTTGACCAAACAAATACATATAGTTAGATACTTTCAGTAGCCGACAGTTACCTGTCAATACTGTTGTACTTTAAGTCAAGTAATCTTCCGCCACTGACTCACAAGAATCACGTTTCCATAGCAACCATGGAACCCGTCAACAAACCCGGAAAACGGAGACGTGGGAGATGTAAAAACTGGTAAATAACCTTAATAATAGTTTAAGCTAATAGGTGATTTTTTAAATTTATTTTCTGTGCTTATCGCCTGAATCTTTACGTTTGTACGAAAGTCAAGCTAGCTGCTTTTAGCGCTTTAGTTTGTTATTCTATGGGTCATTGTGAACGTGACATGGCTGTGTTCGTCACCACCCACAAAAAATGCGACTAACTTGGCGATAGACTAAATAATCCTTTTTAAAAAAAGGACTAAAAGTAGACCGTCGCCTCTCTTGTGGTTTTTAATGCCCTAATGTTTACAAGCTTTTCGACCTGGTTATATCTCGCAGGACAGAGCCCCACAGAGCTCAGGCTGACCTGCTCATGTTCCCTGCTGTGGATGGAGGGAGCCCGAGGAAGGTGGACTTCCGGGTGGACAGACAGGTAGGTTCATGGTGATAAAAAAGTTTTAGACACTAAAACTAAGGTGAGGATACTTTCAAAAAATAGTGCCATGAATAGTTTATTTACATGTATCACTTAACTTCATATAGTTACTACATGGCAGGTAAGTTGTTCCAATGACGAATTTACCACTTACCATTTTAGTGGATAGTTCTTTATGACTCTGGCTGTGTAGTAGAGCTTGTTGTCCTGTTGTGTTTTGCACAGTGGTGTGCGTTGTGCCCACTCCTGTGTCATAAAGAGCAGAGAGGAGTTAAGAGATGGGACAACCATTTAATTGAGTACAAAGCATAAATATAACACTTTTTTTTTTTTTTTTTTAAATTACCTTGCAACCTTATAGTCTGACTGAAAATGTGACAAACACAGAAATGCAACAGGCCTTTATCACAGCACACATTTTGACTTTGTCATACTTTAAAATGCACAGGTGTTAGTTGTTGACATTGATGACGGCTGTGTAGTAAGTCAAACCCAAAGCGTCAGGCATCATTATTTATACTATTTACAATCATGCTTTGCCTACTGTCAAATGTCAAAATGGACTGGGGCTGCTTGTAATCAGTCAATTCAATTTGCTCTCAGATAAGTGTTTGGCCTATCAACAATTCCCATTAATTAAACAATTCACAGTAAAAGCAGACATTCCCACAAAATGGAAGTAATCAATTCAATTGCCTGTACCTTTTTAAAAATGACAAAATTTATTTTCTTACCTTCCACGTCTTTTTTTCAAACACCACAGCAGCTCAAACTCATTGATTAGCACACCCTCAGCAGGTGTGTTTAAATCACCAGGTGGAGCTGATTGGCTGGAGGAAATGGCACAGCTGTAAGTAATGACATTAATGATTAGCCATGCAAGGCAGAGAGCATACACAACTGCAGAGCCTTGTAAACCCTAAATGAAATGCAGTCACCGTTAATGTTATTTATACCTGTGCTTTTCCTGCTATGACGTTTCAAAAATGTTTGATGTGAAAAAGGCCTTTTGGGCATTACCGCCCTCTCATTCACACCTTTGCTCAAGGGCAGTTTGACTCAGTATGAACTCAGGTCATGTAGGTTCAGGTTGTAGAAGTGGGCTAGATTATAGCAGTAAAAAATATTGAGAGTACACTTTGTGCTTCTCTGTGTGTTTCATCCTCCAGGGTCTGTCAGAGCTCCACATGGCCTGCCTTTACGGCCAGCTTGATTATATTCAGCTCCTGGTGGAGTCCACGTTGGGGGGGATCAACAGCAGGGATCCTCAGGGTCGCCGGCCTATTCACATGGTCATGTCTTCCCGAAGCTCACCCAACACCTGCGCCTGCCTCAGATACCTGCTGGAGAACGGAGCTGAGATTAATGTGTAGGAGCTTTATTTTGAAATGTTCCTCAGCTGTCACCTTAGTAAAATGCATCTCAAATATCCAAACTAAAGCTTTTAAAATGGGAAGCTGAGAATAGAAAGATTAAATAATTTACATTATTCAATACAAGTGAAATGATGATTAAAATGAGATGCTAGTGAAAGTTTGTAGATGTTGCAAGAGATAATGACTGTAATGATGATGATGAATATGATGGCAACAGTGATGGTGATGAATACACATAAATATGATGATACTTGTGTTGTGTTTTTTTTTTTTTTATCATTGTTACCAGCACCACAGACTCAGGGCAGACGGCGCTGCACCTGGCCGCCTCTGAAGGCTTCCTGGACTGCACAGAGATCCTCGTGCAAGCCAGTGCAGATGTGTTGGCCCAGGACATCATGGGGCACACACCTCTGGATTTCGCCCGGATCTGGTGCCGCAGAAAGGTAGCAAGGTAACAAGCTAACAAGCTAAAGGAACGATTCACACAAAAAACTAATTCAATTCAAATGTTTCTGTTTCAGTTAAAATGTTTTTATTTTTTAACAGACATACTTTCTTTGTGTGTGTGTGTGTAGGTATCTGAAAAACTGCATGTGGAAGGCAGAAAAGAAGAAAGAAATGGAGGGGAGGAAGCTAGTTCAAGCTTTATACACTGATCTTGTGGATATGGTCAAACTGAATAATCTCAAAAGAAGGGTTAGTGTGTTGTGGAAAGTTCAGTCAGTTCAATATAACGCAGTATTTTCAGTTCTCTTGTTATGCTGTGATGACATTTGCAGCGATGACATTTGCAGCATATATTCTACTGTATGTGTAAACACACTTTCCTCATGTATGATTTCAGACACTTATAGATGAGAAGATGGCAGAGTGGGCGAACAAGAAAGGTCTTCCTCACCTAAGGGATTTCTCCCCCAAGATCTTGGTGAGCCAGTACCACACCGAGTGCCTCTCATCAGATCAGGACCGCTCTAATCTGAAACACACCAAAGGCCTGAGTAAGCACCAGCCGAGAGCTCCCCAGGAAGATCAGGCAATCACCTCCTCCAAGCCGAGGGCCTCAGCCTCCAGGCCCTGGACCATCTACATGGGCCTCCAGCCAGAGAGACCCCCTGCGGTGCCTGACCTCCGAGACAGCGTCACAGTGTGGAGGGACAGCAGGAGCAGGCAGCCACACTACAGCACCAAGTGGGACAACATGCCTCGTGCCACCCCTGACCTGCCTCTGGACGTCCTGGAGAGGGTGTTGTTCCCCAGAGCCTTCCCTTCCAGGATTGTCTCCCCTCGGCACTTTGAGCCACAGAACATTGTGGAGGTCCAGCAGCGAGGATGCCCCCAGGGGCGGAGCACCTCCCCCTGGACGGAGGTGGCCATGCACCTGGCTGAG
Organism: Seriola lalandi dorsalis; assembly: GCF_002814215.2. Lineage (NCBI taxonomy): Eukaryota > Metazoa > Chordata > Actinopteri > Carangiformes > Carangidae > Seriola > Seriola lalandi. The sequence goes on along the minus strand of NW_019525532.1, from coordinate 984,546 downwards.
GTACTGGAGCCTGGACACTACTGAGCCTCTGTGAACTGGAGGAGTTTCAACCAGACTTTAAATTGGTTCACTGTTGTAAATTAAAACATCATTATCACCTCATCTGGTATTAAAATATTTCATATATTTTTACATAGTTTAGTTTCAGGTGGAAAGGACCTAAACAAAATTTTAGATTTAACATGTCTTCACAGATTTTGTATCAAATAATGTAGAAATTAACATACAAGTTTTACAATTGGAGGATTTCCTTTTAGGAAAACATCATGTATCATAAAGATGACTGTCCTCGTCTAAACTAACAGGCATAAAAACAGACCTATCCTCATAAAATACCCAATCACCCCTTAACTTCATCTTAAATTGACAAAATGAAGAATGTCACACACCCCATACACTGCAGCTCCAAAAGCAGGGTGAACAGAGGGGTGAGCGAAAGGTGAGAAAACCTCAGTGAACTGGGTCACCTGTCACAGATGTACCTCTGCACTTTCACTGATCCCCTCCAGGGAACTGACTTGGGATCCAGGTGAGGGCTTGTCAACAGCATGTGTGTGTAACTGCAAGCTGTGGCCTGTCAAGTAAAGGTGGGTGTGGTGTGTGTGTGTGTCTCGTGGTTTTGTCATATCCCTTTACTTCATGAAGCACTTCACACCTCAGTGGGGGTCAAAGTGCACACTTGCCTCAACCTGGTGCACCCACTGTGACTTGGCCACATGGGACTAGAATAACATAATGCCATTCACCTAGACAGTCTGGCACATGCACACGCACACACACAGATTCTTGACAGAGTGGAGAGGAAAATCCATTGTACTGCAAATAAAACTTAACACAGAGTGAGTGAATTGACGTGGTTTGATTGGAAATGATGGATCAGTACCTCTAATTTTATTTCTTTGAACATCAACCTTGAAAAGAACCATTTAATCTGCAAGTTACTTCAACAAAATGTTTTATTACAGTTGTGTGCATACCAGCCTACAATGAATCGCACTCAGTAATTGGTAGAAAGAATTTCTCTCTTTCTCTTTGATAGTACTTTCATCAAACCATTATGAACAGCTTTTGTCCCCAACACCTGTAAGCTTACAAGAGTCATTGCACAGGCTCGATCTTCAGAGGTGTTTTCATTTGTCTTCGATGATGAATGTACAAAAATCAGTTTGTTATTACTGTGAATTCTTATAAACAGTCCCGGTTGCAGACTATCGCAATGGTGATTAATTCATGTGTAAGATGCTCGAAAACAAAAAAAATCTCACCTAGTGCATCGTTTTTCCGGCCAAATGTCAATCCTCCAGAGTGAGAGAGATCTCTTGTAGCTCACCAATTCAAGGGTGAAACGTAATCCTTTCTAAGTGCCTTCATTTAACCCCTTTTCATCAATGTGATGCGGCAGGGCAGAGCTTTTATATCATGCCTCACATTGTAATCAGAAAACTGTCTCCATAGATCAGAAGCTGATTCTTTTCAACTTAACTACAGACTGCTGTTTCTCATTTTAAGTCATCTTAATAAGTGCTTCTGTGGCGACTTGTTGAACTGTTTTTATCTAGGATCAATTCACACCAGAAAACCAAGCGTGGACTTCAGGATTAAGCCAGAAAGTACCTTTAAGCTGTCTAAGTCATCTGCAACCCACCTTCATCATCTGAGGAGATGAAATTTTGAACAGTCGTATTAAACTGTCTTCAATGCTACTTTGTGTATTGACTCCGATGAAGTGTGAGATCTACAACACACAAATAACAGCAGGATGTCATGTCAAGAAGAAAAACTGATCATGGTTTATCTGCCAAAGTCAAAGGTTACAGGTATTTGGTGGTTGTTAAATTTAGAAACCCTGCACAAACATATTTTAATACCAAAGCTTAAAAAATGGAGGAGTCCAATGTGACAATAAGAAAGCATTGCGCTACAGACAAGATCCCCTCAGTGAGGTCTCTAGTAGATGTTGTTGGCAGTCAGTACGTACAGACAGACAGACAGACAGACAGACAGACACGAACAGACAAACATGGCCTGTGTAAACTCGTGGACTCGTCCACCAGGAAGCTCTGTTCTGTTCATTGGTCCGTCCTCTTTGTGTGCTCTCCTTCCTCTTTTGGCCACTGCTTCGTTTTAGTCCCATCCAGAAACACATTTCCACAGTCCTTCCAGCTTCCCCTTAATCTCCATCACACACACACACACACACGCGCACACACACACACGCACACACCCCGACCCCTGAACCTGCGCCCCGAGTCCGAGCTCCTCAGTACATTTTCTGTCGGCTAGGCAGCACTGCCTCCTTGAGGAAAGAGAACACCAGGAGGATCCCTGACCTCTTCCCCCTCTTTCCCTTGGTGAAGTAATTAGACACCACGTCATCTAAAAAGGAAAAAAGGGCAATTGTTATTAATTACACCATCTATCAATCATCCCAACCCACTTATCCTTTACAGGACAAAAGGAGGGCTGAAGTCTCTGTAAGTGGATTTTTATATTGTACAGACACCTAGTAGGTAGGAAATGTATAATATGGTTTGGAAAGTCGTGCTTAAGATACAATGAACTTAACTGATCTCACACAGGGACAGTGACAAAAGGCTACGCCCAACGTGGGGCTCGAACCCACGACCCTGAGATTAAGAGTCTCATGCTCTACCGACTGAGCTAGCCGGGCTATTACTAGCAGTAGCTGTATACCCGATATCGTGTAGTAAGAGACATTGACATGGTCCTCACTGGCACTATGTGCTTTTGGCAACGTATTGAAAAACAGGCATAAGGATCTAAGAATTTCATGACTCCACCAAAAACCCACAAAACGAAGTAAAACCAAAGTTTTCACACAGCAAAAGCAACAGGTTAACAAATATTTGATACTACTATGTTATTTTAATAACAAATCAGAGAGTGAGTACAGACTTAAACACTTAAACTCAGACTTTAACTCGGAAAAAAAGAAGATTCTGCGTCCATTTTCCCTCAAAAGAAGCTCACCTCCTTGTTGTATAGTGGACGGCAGCACATTCTCCCCCGCTGACAGTGACACAAAGAAGGCGAAAGGGATCACCCACAGGCAGATGGTGAAGTAGGCCAGCACCTGAGGCCAACCAGCAACAAGTGGAATATGATTATTACCAAAGGAAATGTAATTGCAGAACATACATCCCCGGTTCATTAAAAAACAGCTTGATCAGATTAATTTGAATTCTGTACATGTATCATAAATCTGAGCTGCAAGAATGCCACCCACTCCAGACGTTTACCTCTGAGAATGGATAATACTCTTGTGCAAAGTACTGGAAAGCCATGTAATGGTTCACCACCACCAACACTGCAGAGAGAAAACAAAAGAAATGGAAGGAAACAGGAAAACACTGCAAGAAAGAAAGATTACATGTAGACGTCATTGGCATATAATGTGCTTTGACTCAACTTGGTGAAATTATTTGACTCGGTTAATGTTTTAAAACATAAACAGGTAAAGAATCCAAAGCCAGTGTCTGTCATACTGACCGCAGGAGAGGATGAAGTTTGGGGAGCTCAGCAGTATGTAGGGAAAAGTCTGCAAGAGGCCGAAGTACACCAGGTTGGTGAAGAGGCCGACTCCCACCATCAACATTGGGAAGCCTTCAAAAACATAGAGACCTACCAGCACACCTGTCGAGAACTGGACACATTCACAAGTTAAATCAAACAGCAGTGTGGCTGAACAGTATTTAGTTAAATATGTCATTTCTACAGCATATTTTTTTAAAAAGCAAAACCTACTCACCAGTATCATGTACTTTATTATTCGACTGGTGGCTACTGTGTATTCTTCTATTAGTTCTGCCAAGTAGTACAGGCCAGCAGCTGGGTGAAGACAATAAGCCAGGAAACAGGAAAACAACAAGAAACGCAGATAAGCAGAACGCTTTGTCATTCTGACTTGATATTAACACAAAGCAAAGATAAAACATATTCACTGAGGCTGGTAAATGTATTTACTCATGTCACCACTTTTGCTGTAAATGAACTATTAGTTAAGGTCCCAACAATAAACGTCATTCATTAATTATAATAACTTAGTAGGGATGTTTTAGAATGCACCAGACATTTCTTGTGAATGAAATACTCAACTTTATTACCAGGATCATACTATCTTCACAGTAATATAGCATTAATAATGCAGTAAAAAATGTTGGTAATCCCTTAATGACATCTCTGAGATGCCACGTGTCCAGTAATAAATGTTAATGAGCTGATAATAAAAACAGATGCCTTGCAGCCCGTGATTGGACAGTCCATTGGCAACGTCCTTGCAATGAACTTAAGAGATACTGGAGGTAAAAATACAAACCAAAGGTAATGCACCGGCCAAAGGGGTTTTTCTCACAACCTGGCAACCCAAAAGTTGTCCTTATTAATGGATTACAACAGACCTATATAGCATTATTAAATATATTTTGACCACTAATAAGGTGTCAACTTATCAATCAACCTTTACTGTAAAAACAAAAAAAACATATCCAGTCTCTTGTCAGCGCTAATGCAGGGAGTAAACAGCTAAAAATAAAAATACACAGAGAGGCCTAACAGGTTTGAGAGACTCAGTTACACCAATACAGTCTGACAGTCAGGAGCCACACCTGACAGCTGCAGCAGGTGATACGTGGACAGGCTCCTTGCCAAGTTTCCTTTGTAGGTTTCGTAGCAAACTAAACAGTGTTTGCCACATGTTAGGTGGACAGTTTGTCAGCTACTGTATTATCTAATGTCAACAAATGAAAATGCCACGAAGCTAAGGTTACGTAGACTTGAAGCTTACATGCTAACCTTCCCACTACACACAGCAGATGCATGCTACTTTAGTTGGTCTTTACTGTGTCAGACATTATGAACACACTATTTGCTGATACATCTACCGATTAATTAGTTTGTATCGATAAGCCTGAGCCAGAAAAGTGAGAGACATAACGCTAAATGCTAGCTGCAATTAGAAAAAAATATAGCTTGCAGCAGAAGTGTTGGCTTTGTCCTAAGAAAACCATTTAGAAATGGAAATGCTAAAATGTAACTATAACAAACTGTTATATTTTTACTAAATTGTATATAGTTTAAAAATACGTATCGTTGTCATGTTTGGAGAAAAAAAAAAACATCTTGTCTTCCTGCAGTTGAAAGCTAGCTGACTAAGCAAGCAGATATCAGTATTTCAGTGAATTGACACACGAGTTCTTTATTTTTGAGGTAGGATTAATATTAGTATTTGCATGTTATTATTGACTCATTGGACTGTGCTGAAGCTGTCGTCGCTTTGTTAAGCGGAGCCCTGATAACGTTTACTGGTGCAACTTCGCCGGCTGGTTTGGTTCGCTAGCATTAGCAAGCTAATAGCACGTTAGCATTCGCGAGGATTGTTAGCATGCACTTACCTATTGCTAAAGTGACGAAGGATATTTGGACAACCAACGACAGCCAGCTCAGTAAATAAATAAACCACATCTCTCTGCATATGAAACAACACACAAAAATATGAAAATAATACAGAAACAAAACAGGCTAGCTGACTGCTAACTAGCACTGGTCAAAGTTCCTCCCCCTGTGTTTTCAGTACAGGCTGAAGAAAGCTAAGAAGAAGGGCCTCATCTTTGCCACAGGCAGGTGTGTCGTGGTTGTAGCGCCCTCAGCGGTTGGAGGAGAAGTGCAGTAGTCTGACATGATCCCTGGGAAACATGGTAAGACAACATATTCAATTGTAATATAAAGTGCTTTGTGTGGGTGTTTGAGTATGGAGTCTGTCACAGAAAGAAAAATAATGTTAGGATGAAAATAAGAAAACGCACGATAAGTCAAAATTCTTCTGAGTAAAATTTGTGATGCATTAAATTCTAGTCACTCCTTAAATTTCATTTACTTTTTTATTTACTTTTTAATTAGGTGATCATGCTGGCCGCTATTGCTCCATGATTGTGATTCTGGTACTCTATTTTGTTAGTATATGACTTCTTTCTTTTCATTTGTCATGGAGATCATGGCAGGACATTAAACTATAAGTTCCTCTTTTTTTTCCAGGCAGAGAGATGCTTCCAATTTTGAGGCAAGCAAACATTTATTTTGCAATTGCATTGTTCACGGGGGTTTGAGTCTGCAAATGTTGTAACTATGTCGAGTGGAAACAACATGTGGGACAAAAGTATGGGCTATTTGTGTCCACACCATTCATTCTAAAACATAAAAAGTTCACATCTCTGTCTTCATTTACAAACGTGCCTGCTTTCTCTGGGCCTTTGGCTCAGTTACATTTGTTTCAGGAATTGTACCTTTAGTAAACATAGGCTGTAGTTAGGAGGATTCCTGTGAGAAACAAATTACACAGAAGTGGGCTATCTAGTAGGTAAGGTGAATTTTCTTGGAAATTTACTCATCTGGGAAGCGTAGCACCAGCTTTTCTAGGGAAGGAAAGAAGATACCACCCTTTCACAAAACTTTACTCCAGCAATATTTAAAAGGTGTGATATTTGGTGCTTTATGGTCAGAAAAAAAACACCATTTGGATCTAGTCCTTCTGTGAGTCATTAACACTTCCTTACTATTATGAATATAAGTATAAAACAGAGTTTCAGAACTTCCCGTCTCTTTCTCTCGCATACACACAACCTTGCTTTAATGTCTATGAATTCAATAACACGGAGAATGCAGCCCACACCTTTGAGATTGAAAGAAATTAAAAATGTATGCCTGAGAGTGAAAAGGCAGACTTTCTAGTAAAAAAGAGCTAAATAAAGTAAATATATAATGTGAAACAGCATGAAGACACTAAAATGGTGTCAGAGTCAAAGGTGAGAGTAATTTCATCCCCTTTTCAAATGCTTTTAACAAAGAAAGATAGGCCGATAGATAGATAGCATGGTGTGAAGGTGTGTGTATTCATTCATGCATGCATGCACACGTATACAGTATCTCTGCCGAGGTGAGAAAACAAAAGGCAACCTGCTGCATTTCAAGATACTTTCAGGAGCGCACGGATCACCTGAGGCTCTTATCTCAGCAACACCTCTGGGCTCTGGGTGTGAGAGCTTTAATGTGCCCGCAGTCTCCATCCATCTGCTGGATCAAGCTTTAAGAGACAGACACCTCAGGAGAGAAGTGGGCAAGGGTATTCATATTCAAGGGTGTTTTTTTAATGGCTCGGCTATTTTTCATCTATATTCTGTAGCATAAAAATCTCTGTGACTTGCACTTAGATCAGCTAAAACCCAAGCACCCAAAAAGAAGATGTTAGATATTAAACACGGCTGAAGGGAGCTCCATTTCCTTTGACACGCAACAAGTACTGGCCTTTTGGATCAGACTTAGGTTAAATGGCATTTGAAAAATGCTTTTCTTTGTTTTTGTTTGGCCATGAATGTGAGATTTGATGTTTGTTTGCAACCTCCCCCTCCCGCCTGGTACTCCCAGGAGGTTAAAACAAACATTAAGAGCTGTTTTCTGACAGTATTTGATCCAGAGGTGATTGCAGCTCAAGTCTTTAGTTAACCTTTTCAGCAGAGGCCAAGACCAACCAATGGTTGCCCAACATTTTATTGTAAGGGATCACAGAAGCAGTGCTTTCAAATAGTAATTCAGTGCAAAGATATGATGGATTGCTTTTAGATCAAAGTCACAGTAAAAAAATATAAAATACAAAAACATCCTTTTAGGTCAATAAACACTTCTGCAGTTCATCATCATATAAAACAGCAATGACAAATGCAGTGATGTTGAAATACAAAAAGCGTTGTACTGATCTCAGTTCTCTTGGCCGATGATCAGAGCTGATGCTCTGATACGAGAGTCCCTGTTCTGCCTGTTCTGTTTCAGCCTCCGGAGCACAGGAGCGCTGCCGCTCTCACCTGCCCAGGGAACGTCTCTTGCTGCTGGGACGCACTGTGCACCTGGCTGGGGGTCTGACCAAGAGATCACCACATCCTCAGGTTAGCCACAAATCCAAAAAATAAGAACTTAAGGAGGGTCTTTAACAGTTGACCACAGTGATATAATAAAGTTCTGATGATAAATATTGCAGGAGCTAATGCGGCTTCACTGGGTTCAAACACAGTCTGAAGGGGAATTATTTAGGCCCGCGGTTCCTTAAGTGCAGCTATCTGTGAAGCTGAGTTACACAGTAACACCAGACAATACATAATCACAACAGGAATATCAATCAAAACCCAAAAGAAAAACCAATAAAAGACAAAGAGACACCACACTCTGTAGCATCATGATGAACACAGAGTGACGGACTGACATGACAGCATACCCTGTGTTTGGCTTGAGGCGGACGGGTCCTGGTTCTCCCCCATCGCCCTCCTCCTCCTCTGGAGCACCTGCATTAGCTCTGCCTCCCCAACATGTCGGCCCCTCCTGGACGGCACTCTGCGGTGGTGCTGACGTTTCATGTTGTCCTGGTGCGTTAGATGGTTAAAGATATTTCAAAATGCAGCCGCTTGAGTTGTCACTGCCGTGCAGCTCGAAAATACAGTAAAACATGGCTTTTAAAATTATTACCAGCATCCCTTTCAACTCCAGAACAGCTGATTTTCTGTTTTCACTTGTCTGGTCCTGCAAGAAGATTTGGGATATGAAGAAAATGTCTCGATCAACAGTATCTCAGCTGTTTTTATAATAAAGACAAAAAGGAAGAGAGGTGACTGACCTTCCATGAGTTGCCATCCTCCTGTGAGCAGAGAAGGTGGACGGTACTTATCAGAGCTTGTGGTTTATTAACTATTAATTTTGGATTATGTTATTATGTACTGATAGTTTCTCTGGACAAAATAATCTGAATGTCGAAAACCTGCAGACACACACTTAAGTCTTTGTAAATACAGTTTGTCTACCTGTACTCTCTTCATGGGCCTCAGGGTGATGCCTTTCTTTATTCTCTCCATCATTTCATCCACCGCTTTCGCCTTAATGTCCAACAAGGGTGCTGGTTCTTAAAGATTAAAAACAGATTAAAAGAAAAAAAACAGATTGTAAGCTTATAATTAGTGTTTCTACTCTGTACTTCCTAAAGACAAACTCTGTCACATTTTGGCCAGTATATATGATAATCAATACTCGAAACACAGAACCCCTATACTCCTTCAAGGGAAACAAAAGGGGAGAGGGGGAGACTCACTGTTTGGGTCACCTTTACTGTCTTTCCTCCTGCTCCTCAGGAAATCCTGGAAACTAGGCACAGAGAGAGCGAAGTTAGAGGTGTCGAGTTTTCATATTCGGAGGACTGGTGTTTTCATTTCACAATGTCAGATACTAACCTAACCAACTTTGTTCTCCTGTGGCTCCTAAAGTGTGCATTTTCTAAAACTTGTGCAACTAAGACTTTTCACTGAAACTCCCCATTGGTTAAATTGTGGAGGAACCTCTTAGTTAAACATACTTGATTACAGTAGTGGGAGGAGGAGGAGGAGGAGGAGGAGGAGGAGGAGGAGGAGGTGGAGCCGGAGGAGCCGGAGTGGATTCCTCCACTTGTTCATCAGTCGTATCCTCCATCTTCAATGTTTGTTGTAACTGTTTCACTACAAAGGAAGACAGTAAAACGTTGCCTTTGATCATCAGTATCACAAATAAAGAGAGAATTCAACCATTATTCTGAAACCTATGTAATGTAAAAGCGAGAAATTGTTGGAAACACCCACATAGAAGGGAGTTTTAAGGTCTGAGACGACCGAGACGAGAGTTTTGCAGGAAATAGTGTTTGGTGAGAAAGATTTCTGAGGAGTGTTTTCTCCACTAGCAGTTACCTTCTTCCTGCAGCTGTGTGACGGTGCTGTTCGCCTCAGACAGCTGAGTTTCCAAGACCTTTCTCTCCACTTCACTCTTCTCCAGCCGCTCCTTCAGGCTCTGCAGCTCAGAGAGGACGCCGCTCTCCTCCTCAGCGCTCTGACTCTGTTTTACCTGAACACAGGGATCAGAGAAACACGGGTTATTATGGAGAAAAATCAATAGACTCAATAGACACCCGTTTTTCTCTAGTACCATGACAATCTCTTCCATCACACGCACACTCACCTGGTCCTGGTAGTAGTGCTGTATATCACTCAGGGCTGTGCCGATGTTGGCTATTTGCTCCAGCGCCTGCTGCAGCTGCAGGCCGGTCTCTGAGCTCTGCCCGTTGGCCACCGTCTGCTGCACCAACATCTGACAAGACAAACCAATTCTAGCTTCACCTTTTCGACATCTTGAACACATCTTTACGATTATACGCTTCTCCGAAAAATGGGAAGAGAAATACATCAGTGACAGTGAACCACAATTAGAGGAAAAATAAAGAGAGATCTGAATGACTCGTTGTTCATTTTCTCCCCCCAGGAGGTTGTCACAATGCGGGGAAATGTTTTCAAAGCACTGTTTGATTGAACAATGACTTGAAGCCTTGTTAGAATTACTCATCTGCTTCATTGAAAGGTACGAACAATGCAAACAGGATGATTAAGCTGTGAGACAAAGCATCATTTTTCCTACATTATGATAAGTGGCTTGTAAGGAAAAAGTAAAAACGTCTGGCTTTGCCTTGGTGCTCGGGGATAATTAGATTCTTTCTTCTGTGGTGTGACAAATATGTACGCTAGCTATCGTTAATTATTGTGGTTTAGAGCTCATAAATGATCAGAGCACTATAAACAAACCTTTTGTTACTTTGCGTGAGCTTTAACATTGTGATGTTTAAGATTGCATATGGGTGAAATGTGGGTATTGACCAGTTAGATGAAAGTAGACAACTTTATTAATCTATTATCAAACTAGTTTGGTTGCTTATGCACTGTGACAAATAACAAAACAGACACAAGTGAGTCAAGACAAAGGAGATAACAATGACAGATATAATGGTAAAACAATGGCAACACTAACATGTAAACAGATATCGAGGTTCGGATCAGGAGTCGAAAATGAAAAAAAGAAAAAATGAATAAATAAAAGGCCGACCATAAGTGATGCATTTGAAAATGTGACCAATAAAATAGGTAATTAAATCAAGTATTTCTTTCTTATTCTTTCACATACTGTGTGCAGTCTACAGTATAATTTAGGCAGTAGCTAGAAATACTGACCTCAGGAGTCCAAACTCGCCAGCAAACACAGATTTGCTCCCAAAATATTTCTGCAATATGTTTTGATTTCTGCAAAATTTTCTGCACATTTAATTATTCATGTAACCGCTCAGCTGTATGTTCTGTGGATTTGATCTCCATACGTGATAAGTTGACTCCCAGGAATATCAGAATGAACATTAAATCGTGTAATTGCAGTCATTGAAACACCCATATCCCCTGAAACAATATGAAGGTCATGATCTTGGTTCACTCTGGTCGTGTTGGGTTCCTAAACCGTTTCTCTGACAGGTTGTACGGATGTTTTTTTGGGAACAGGTCCATCATCAGAGAACAGGAAGTGAGAAAAAATGGGTTTTCATTTCTGTGTTTTTACAATGAGGACAAACTGAGGCAGCAGGTTTGGTGAGCTCTCTATCAGAGAATCCAGCACGAGGCTCCACGCTGCAATTTACACCGCTCTAATCTCTGGTGTCCCCTCAGCAGACACCAATTTTCACACAGCAATTAGCACAATTATTTCATACATACAAACACACAGACCCAGCCACACACAGCAACACAAAGAGACAAAGATACACACACACAGACACACACACAAAAAAAAAAACTCCAAATTGTTTCCTGTTTGAGGCCCTGCATCATTATACCACCATGCATCACAGAGAAGAGGTGTGAATGGTTGGTGTTTTCAAAACACATGAAAACAGACAAATAGTAGTGCATACAAGAGGCATTCAGCTCAGGGGGGTCTTTTACCATGAATTGAGAGTAAAGGGGCTGAATTGTGTGAACAGTTGGGGGTCCTTTTCACAGGTAAGGACCCCTGCTAGGCAGCCCATTGTGCGCCTGTCCGATAAATGGAGGACACTGCGCACAAAGGCGACAATTGCTATATGCTCGGCAAAACATAAAGGTGTCAGGCAAAGACAGGTTGTGCTTAAAGACCACTATTCTCCTTCAGCAGCAGTGATGACCACTAATTATGGGGAAGGGAGGGGCTAAATGGGAAGGGAAGGGAACAGAGAGACGTTTTTTGAAAGAAAAGGCCTTCATTATAGGAGCAGGTGGGGCAGCAAAAAAACTGTGTAGTGTGTGTGTGTGTGTGTGTGTGTGTGTGTGTGTGTGTGTGTGTGTGTGTGTGTGTGTGTGTGTGTTAGGGTATGTGGATGTTAATCGAATTGGTGTTTTTTCCTGCATGTGTACGAGTGTGTTTCTGCTTTTGTTTGTGTGAATGCCTCGCCTCACACAGAGAGAGCCCGGATTTGACCAAAGTGTCATCAGTGTGAAAACAGAGAATGGAGACCCCTTCTCCTGTCCCGCCACATCAGCTGCTCTCTGACAGAGGAAGTGTGTGCCCCACCACCACCACCACCACCACCACCACCACCACCATCTCCACCACCATCTCCACCCACCCACTGCCAAGTGTCCGTCTGTTCGCCGTAGCTGCCCGAAGGTCAGCGCTAACACTCCCGCTCCCTTCCTGTGGCACGACCTGTCACCCTCAGTATCTATAGGTGTGAATGTATGACAAAATGTTTCATGCCATGCTGAAAACACACACGCACACACATATGCATGCCACGCGGTCAGACCTGGTGGGCAAAGACCTCTGCTTGCTGCCGGAGGTCCTCCTCCAACTCCAGTCTCTGAGACATTTCTGTGAACTCCTCTGTGACAAGCTGGGAGACTGTGCAAACACACACACAGAAATAAAACACACAAACAAGAATGATGTGGCATTTATGATGTCATTCGCAGCAGTGTTTTTGGTACTGAAATGATCAATCACTTAATAGGTTTGATAACTGATCAATCATGTTATATCATTTATGAAGTAAAAATGCCAAATATTAGCTCATATTATGAGGATATGTTGTAAAACTCTACGTTAAAGAGTCACTTCACCCAAATTACAGTTACTATTATAACAATTAAACTCTGGTGTTTTGGGGTGGCAGGTATCACAAAACCTCAGAAAATAATAACAACAATAAAACCAAAACTTTTTCTTTTTTTGCATGAATGGATATCACCAAATTAATATGTGTTTCTGTTGTTATTGTTGTTTTGTCATTTTGGGTGAACTGACCCTTTAAATGCCTTTAAGCTTTTGACTGATTGGACATAATATGAAATGGAAGCAAGGAAAGATGCCACCTTGAGGTTGGGGACGTGAAGATAAATTAAATAATCAATTATCTGGGGAAAGTTACTGATCGCATTCGTGTGATGAGGACTTACCTCGTTTGAATTTATTCATGGTCTTGCTCTGTTTGCTCATTTTCCTCAGCATGGCCTCTTTCTCTGCAACCTCCAGAGCTAGCTGCGATAAAATGTCTGTGATAAGGCACGCTGGTATACACACGCACACACACGCACACACACACACGCACACACACACGCACACACACACATACACACACATGCACACAGACACACACACACACACACGCACACAGACACGCACAGACACACAGACACACACAGCGATGTACCTGCTCTCTCAGTTGGTCCAGCTGTTTGGTCAGATCCTCTACTTCTAGCTCCAGCTGCAGCTTCTCAGCCAGCAGACCGTCCACTGACGCCTGCAGCTCTGACTCACAGACAGGAAGGAGCTTATGATGAGTGAGAGACCCCAACACCAAATCCCCCAAAACATCCCAATAAATAATCAAAACACAACTTGTAAGTCCATGACCATGATCCTTATTCCAGCTCCCCTGTGATGATGATCTGATTATGGATTATCTGGATCATGTTAATATGGAAGTTTGAAGGTGCATTTCATAATCAGTTTCATTCAGGTAGAGTAACACTAGCCCAATCATTCCCCTCATCAGCCTTGGGTAAAAGTCCTAATTACAGTTACACAGCAGTGGGTTGTATCTTCAGGGTTCCCACGATGTTTGCTCTCTTCCCGCAAAGATGAAATGTTTTAAGATGCTTTTTTTTAATTAACCCTAAGAGTTACACAGGAAACAGTGTGATCAAACCCTGAAGCACAGGTGGGGCTCAGAGTAACACCAAAGTATGTCAGCCTGATTATAAATACATGAATGTGGTTCTTCTGCTAATTGGCAGAACTGGTAATGTTTAATATATCATGATGCTTATAAATAGACCTCAGGTACAGCAGCAGCCTCTAAAGTGCCTCTTATTTTTTAAGGTTATTATTAGTACTTGTATTCCTAGTTATATACGGACTGCCATTATTGCTTGTGTTCAATAGTTTGTTTTCACTTTCACCAGGAAGATTAAAAAAAAAACAAGATTGTGCGTTTATTTTTGGATCAGGTGAATTCATGCGTAGTTTTGGCCAACCTGCGAGCTTGACTTGGCTCTCCAGCAGCTGCGTCCCCTCACCGCCAACACTGTCCTCACCGAGATCAACCACATCACCGTTAACTGTGGGGTCAATCTCGGGGTCAAAGGTCAGAGCAGCCAGGTTTTCAGGCAGCTCGGGGATGAGCGGCATCAGCATTTGGCTCTTCCTCTTCAAGACTTTGTTCTCCTTGGTCACCTAGGCAACAGAGGAAGTGATGGTGAGTGTGGAGGTCGATGCTCTTGATGTTATTTTTACAAAAATGACAGAAGTAAAGGTGAGGTCGGGGTATATCACCTGATCTACAGTAAGCTACTTTACACAGCTGCTACTTAACATTTCAGCACTGGGAAGGGAAGGGAAGGGAAGGGAAGGGAAGGGAAGGGAAGGGAAGGGAAGGGAAGGGAAGGGAAGACAACAGAGGTAAATACACTTACCTTGACAGCCAGCGCCTCAGCACTCTCCCTACAAGATCTTTCAATCTGGAACTGGAGCTCCAGCACATTGATCTCCTTCAAGAGCTGATTGGACACTGGAGATGAAGGTCATTAGTCATGGTCTCAGAAAAATATGAAGGAGAGAAGGAATTTGTATTAAAACAGAATCAACTTAAAATATCAGTAAATAGTATTTGAAGGACTTTCCATGCTAAATTTGCATGTCCACGTTGGTTTCATCCCCCTTGTTTCTTCACATCTCTTTACTGACATGCACTGAAGTTTCTGCTGTATATTACCTATAGGTGTGAGTTTTCATCTGAGTGGGTTTCTGCCAAGATGAAGTTCTGGCTGAAGGAGGCAAACAAAAGGAAGAAATGATCTGAATTCTCACCTTCCTCCAGCTCAGACAGTCTCTCATTGGCTTCATCCCGCTGCTTTTCCAGGAACTCATACTAACATTCAACCATCGGCACAAAGAAGAAGCAAAACAGGAGACAGGGTTCATTTCATACCAATGACCTGATGTGTTTCATTTTGCTCATATTTTATTTTATTAACACTGACAGACGAGGCACCAAAATTGCATTATCCTTGTTACTATAATCAAGTTTGTGCACTTGTACTTTTATAGCATTTTTTCCCCTGATGCACATTGGAAAGTGGCACTAATTAACAAGTAATTTACTCCCTGTCACTATCAGTAATACCTGAACGTCTCCCTGATCTTCAGAAGACAAACTGCTCTCTTCATCAGACTCTGTGGGAAACAGAGAATCATTTTATATTCACACAACAGACGGACTGTGGCAAGAGAAAACAGAGAACTCGTTTAGTGGCGAGGCGAGATAACCGAAGATCCTCACATCCTGTCAGCGTGACTGCAAGAGGAACTTCACGAGGTCATCTGAAGGAGGTCAGCCAGAGATATAAAGGAAGTGAAATCACGGATAAACCAGTCTCACTTTCAGTGGGTTCAGACTCATAATAGTTTCCAGATTCTACTTCCCTTTGTCCAACAAACTGAAAGCTTCATAGTTCTTAAAGAAAGTTGTTTGACACTTTGCGAAATAGACTAAATTGCTGTCTTACCCAAAGTTAGGATTTTTTTATGGATGAACAGAACAAACAAGATATAACATGTTGATTAAAGACCTTTAGAGGTGCTGGTAGCTGGATTTTGATACTTAAACCAGAGTCGATTTAACTGCACTTCTACAACTTTGTCAGATTCACAATGGACAGGAAAAAGATCAAAATCAACCCAGCAGAACTAGAGATATCACATTGATAATAGATATCTAATAGATAAATCTCCAATCGATAACTAAACCACTGCCAGTTTAGTCAGCGAGTCAGCCTTGTTAAAACAGTAGCAATAAACAAAGCCTTGAGTCTCAAGCCTCAAACAGAGATGAGCAACGGGCTGTCGAGGTCAAAGATCACTTTTTCTTTATTTTCAGTCCATAGTCTTAATGCTCAACCGACACTGACTCAAGTGACATCACTTTATAACATTTATCAGATTTCGTGCAGCTCCAACTGGAGCTACAAATATCTTTATGCGACTTTTTTCACATATGCAGTTCGACTCCCAAAGACCTGTAAACCCACTATGATGCATAAAGTTCCCCTTTAAATAAAACATATTAAAGTGTGTGTTAATTGATCTAATCAAGACTGAATGTTCAACATTTATAAAATTATAAATCTGCTTTTAAGAAATGATCAACTACACAAAGTAAAGGCGTTTCTCATACACTAATATAGAAGTTAAGTACAAAACTGTTGATCTAAAAGCCCTTAATGTTTTACTTTGCTCCAAACGTGAGTCCATAATAGATAACAAGACCTATTTAGATTTTAGATACTGAGAAGTCTTTCTGAAACTGCAACAGTCATCATGTGACTATATGAAGTGTCTCAGCAGCAGTTTATATCCACATTATCAAGTCTTACCTGCAGCTGCACTGTCCTCATGTTGGACCCACATCCCGTCGTCGGCGTGCTTTTCAAGCTCTCAGCTCCTTGAGAAACTAAATTAAGCTGCACATTCCAGCACAAACAAAAAACTGCTTTCTCTCTCTCTGGGCAGCACTCGCTTTATTATGAAGGAAGCAAGTGAAATTTCTGCTTAAACCCTCCCCTACTGCTGCGATTTCAAAAAAAAAGGGAACTTTTTCCGTACATTGGCCAATGGGTCGTTTTAATCATCATAATCTAATGTCTTTAACGATTTACAGCTAAATGAGAGCTTAATGTATTTTTTGTGTCTAAAGACATGTTATTCCTATGTAAGCATAGATCACCTTTGTTTGATTTTGCTCTTGATGTTACAATTGAGAGGAGGAAGTGTGTGAACTTTTCCTCCCTTTTCATATACAGTGAAAAGGGGAAAATGTAGCCTCTGTCTGTTCATGTGGTCTCTGAGGGACGACACTGTCTCCCTGCTGCGAGATCAATGTCACTCAAGCAGCCAGGAGCCGGCAAAGCTGCTTTTATTCCTCTATTAGCATGTGTGCTAAGAGTTCATGACCTCTGAAACATCTCACACCTGCCATGGGAACCAAATAAATTCTGGGTGACTTCTAGGAGCACACTGAGAGCTTGTGGGTTAAGTACGTCTTCCGTTTAAGTCTGAGCGTTTGGTTTTGCCTGCTTGGAGCCCCAGACTTTTTGGGTTTGGTCTGTCAGGGTGAAAAGGAAGATAAGGAAGGATGATGTTGGTTGTTATTCAATATTTTTCCAAAACCAACATTGCATTTCTCCATCCCTGAATACTCTCTGGTTTCTCTACCCTGTCAGTGGGACTCAGTCATCTCCTAAAACAGCTGGGCACTGTAGTTTTTAGCAAACATTGCACAAATCGGAATAAATAGTGCATTTATCAGGGACTACATTTTTATGTTGTGGCTGCAAATGTAACGCCGGCCGGGACATATTCACAGACAATTTTTTTTTTGTTTTATTTATTGTTTTCATCTATAGTGAATGAAGCATTTCCTTTAGGTGGATAGTGGATAGAGACCCACGTGTTGTTATTTATGCAACAACAACACACTTAAGGGAAGGGAAAGGGAAAGATCGGTTATTGAGTATCTCATGACTAATGCATTGTGCAACTTTTTCTGTGTTAAACCAGACCAGTTTAATAATGCTGGACTGATCACAAGTGGATGTTGAACTGTAAGATTGGGTATTTTTGGCTGAAGTTGATTGAACATTTTCTGATACGTTCAGTGTCAACGTATTTGCATAAATATGTAAATTAACAACATATCCTCATTATTTTAATAGTAAATGTCCGGTCACAGTGATGTTTCCTCCAAAACAATGTAGGACTATAACATGGATGAATAAGTTGTCTGTCAGGCTTTGGCTACACAGACAATACTTAATAAATAATACGTAAAATCAATTCATTGTTTGTTTTGGTGTTTTCATGAGATCTGTTTACAAATACTGAATATTGCCAGAACTTAACTTTTGAATCGCCATCAAATACTCCTTATGATTGACCTGTGAAAGCAGAGACATCTACCTGAGACCCCAATGGGATAAACTAAATCTTAAAAGAAGTTTCAGGTATTTGACCACAGTCTGTTCCAAGCAGAGGCTTATTAAATACAGTTATGACACCAGAAAATAAAGGATGAAAATATAGGATGCTTCTATGGCTGTAATTAACAGTTATCATTGTTATGAAACAGACATCACAAAAATGTCCACAGGGTGATTTAGATTATCTTTAAAACTCAGAAATGAATTTCAAACATCCACTTTGGATGCTGAAACATGCCGGAGTTTAACGGCGGCCTTGGATACATGCTTTTTAAATTCCAAAAGATATTGGCTGCAAGATTTCTTTATTTGCAAAACAAACATGGGACAATAAACATGTCTAATGATTCCTGGCGAAATAATCAAAAGGCCTCATTGAAATTTTACGCTCTTAAATCACCCTTATAGCACAAGCAAAAGCCCGTACAGCTGAACGATAAAAAGCTGCTGTGAGTCATGGCAGTGACGTCCTTGTGATTTAATGAGTCTTTTCTCTCTCAGTGTGTTGCTCTCTTTACAGGCACCACCTGAGCACCAAAGCCTCCTCCAGCCTGTCACCCTGACCTTTACTAATGATTCTTCACCATGTTAATAAAGGTGAAATTGTCACTTAACATTAGCTGTTGTCTGGTGTTTCTTGCAGTGGGCGACATTGTCAGAAAACTCAGTCCTCATTAAAACTGCGTCTTTAAATTCTGGTTAAATAGAGACAAATTAGAAAGGCAGCAGTATTTTATTTTTGAAAATCACAAAGACTAAACAAGGCTGGCTTTTGGTTTCAGTGAGCCGTTGGCCTTTATAACACTCTTTTTATTTCATTTGGAGATTAATTACTCTGCGTTGACTTTAATTTGACAGCTCTTTTGTCTTAATCAAGCACACACAGGCTTCTTCATCAATATCATCACAATATTATTTTATAATACAGTCAAAAGCTGTCCTATTTAGTGTCTAAAAGCAGTACATAAACACTTGATGAATAGTTTGTAACACCCTAAAAAGTAGCAGATAAAGCATTTATTCATGTATTAACTGCTCCTGTGGACCTCCATTATTGGAGGCCGATGTGTAAACAGATACAGTAAAACACAGTTTTTATTATGTAAAATATGTTTTAATGGGAAAAGTTATATTTGCTATTGTTACATTACACAGTACATTAATAAACAGTTTAAATGTCCTTATACCTGCTCCCAACAATATTATAGTGTGTTATAAACTATTCACAAACCATAAAGTTTATACAGACTATACTGTAGTTACCATGCTATTACTTGGTGGAAATTATATTTGATGATTACAGTATGTTGCTGCATTATTACATTTAAATATGATCACTTTTAGGCCAAAGCAACAGATGACAGACTGAGCACGTAGTTTCAAAATAAAAGTCTCTGCCAAACTGATAACAACAAAAAAAACAACTCTCATTTTGACTGAAAAGCAGAAGTTACCGGCAGGAAGCTCCGGTTAATGCCGTAAAACGTGTGAACAGGATGTCTCGAGTGAGTTGAGTCAGAAGTGGGCTGTAGGTTTAAAGGATTAGCGAGTCAAAAACATTTTGTCAGAAGTGGGATTCGAACCCACGCCTCCAGAGGAGACTGCGACCTGAACGCAGCGCCTTAGACCGCTCGGCCATCCTGACGTTATAACGCTCTGACGTCACGAATCGATATAAAAAATTGAACCTCTTAAACTACGATCGTACGATATTGAATATTCGACATTACGGACATCTTAAGACGAGAGTCAGTTGAACAGCTTATAACGAGGCTTAGCTGCGTCACACTGTAACACACACTGTCATTTAAAACAAATACTTTCACGAGGGCGACGGTTAGCAGACGTGCTCTGCTGCCACCATGACAAGAGTTAGCTCGTGGCGCTTCTCACACTTTCCCATCAAGTCACGCGCCGAAGCGAGCTGAAAATTTTACTTTACGATAATTCCCCAAAAAGTAAATAAGTTAAGTAAACACGTGCAAGCGTCCTTGAAACGGTCGTTCGGTTTCATTTACTGTTTTCTTTCACCACTTTTAAAAGAAACTCATCTTACCACACACTGTTCATCAGTTTGTTTCTGCTCCTCAGTGAGGCTGATGATGGTTCCACCAGGTGACATTTCCGGTCATTAGCCTGCTATTTTATTTGTGTTGTGCAGCATTTTTTTTACACATTTTTCCGAGACACATTTCACATTGTTAGGAATCCAAGGTGGATGATAAAATGTTTATAATTACTTTTACTTTTAGCAAGAATTTTTTGGAGTTATTTTTCAGTTTGCTAAACGGGCTTTGATCACCCCTGAAAGTACCTGCAGGTGTGTGTTGCACTTTAGACACTATTTAGCAGCAACAGCATTCAGCCTAAGATTTTTACATTTGGTGAATAGACTAATTTATTTAAACGTAATTAGTAAGGCAAGGCAAAAGTTTAACAATGTAATTATTATCAACAATTAAGTCCTTAACATAAGACATTAAAATGCATTAAGATGCAAAAGTAAAAAATACAGTAGGTACATAGTCAAATATGAATGGGATTAAAAAAAAGAAAAAGTTACAGTGTGGGGTAGAATATTAAAGCCTAATTTTTAACGCTATTACTGTGTATGTATCAATATCTTAATGTATCAATACAGATAGATAGATAGATAGATAGATAGATAGATAGATAGATAGATAGATAGATATTCCCTAGGGGAAACTCAGTGTTAAAGGGTTTGTCATATGCAGGTCATAGTATATTGTTTTTAATTGTAATTAATCAGTTAGGTTCTACTGAGAGTAAAAGGGAGACATCACCATGGTAACAGACAGGCTGGAGAGCATGAAACAATAGTAAAGACCCAATTAATTAAAAAGCATTGGACCATCTGACTAACAAGTATTTCTCTTCTTTGAATGATAAATGCGCTTCATATCCGATAAGAGTAGTTTTTCTATCATAGTGGTTGAGATCATAGTTGGTTTTTATTTCTACCAAACTCTGCTGCAGCTCTGGAGGACAGCCCAAAACAATCAGCAAAAGATGTTTTATTTTCTGTCTCTGGCCTCTCTCGCCTTCTTTACTACTTCATCATGACTGGCTCAGACACCACGCGTGCCTTTCATCCTGATAATCTCAATCCTGGCAACCCCTCCCTCATTTGCATCCACACATGTTGTTGGTCCATGACTCTGTTTTAAAGCAGAGGTTTAATGAAGCTGAATGGACTGATTTGAGATGTGACACTACAGCAGCATCTGCCTGTTTAATACTCATAGGTGACAGATCATTGGGTTTTAACGCCATGGATCTGATGTGTTTTTGAGCACGGGACAAAAAGGGGAACGTTGTGATTATCTGCTGGGTAAATCTACAGTGTTTGTGTGTGAAATGAGCAACTGAGAAATATTATGAGAGAGGGAGAGCATCACAAACACACACACAAACACACACACTCACCTGCTCCGGCTCTGGCCTACTCAGCACTAATGACTGTGTGATTGGATTATCCGGGCTTTTAGCAGCACCACAGCTGCAGCTGACAGAGACGCTAACCTGCAAAGGTCAAGCCTGGGTCAACAAGAGGTCAGCGGGGCCGTGAACTTTTGCAGAAGACGAGGCCTCGGGCAGGAGATAAGAAGAGGCAGCGAATGAAAGACAGGAAGGTGTTTTTAGCAGGATGGTGACAGACAGATTCGATTTCTGGGAATTCAGAGAAGGGGATGCTGAAAACGACGAGAGAGGAGGGGCGGGAAAGATGTAGGCTAGTGTGTTCGGAGAAGGGAGACGGGATGCGTTGTGACAGAAGAGCCTCGCAGACACTGCTGGCCTCCTGGTGACTCCACTGTACACTAGCAACACAAACAAACAGGGCCACCGCTGCTGCCGCTGCTGCCGCTGCTGCCGCCGGCTCCATCATCTTTAATGTGAGACTCTCCTTTTTCTCCCTCACACTTTCCCCTATCTCTATCATAAAAGCTGTGTCCAAGCCATTACATTTTGTCCAAACAAAACACCAACACTTTTTCTGTGTTTGCCTCCAAACAGAAGGATATCATTTTCCATGACCCCAAACTATCCTTTAACCATCTGGTAGCAGCCAGCAGGAATTTTTATAAGCGCTTAATGGGATATATAATATGTGGGCCATGTTTACCACTTGATATTATATCACCATGTAGCCACAGCTTTAAAGTGCATTCACGTTGCTGTATTTTATGATTCACTACTACATTGTTGTAGGAGACACACATGGATATTTGAGGCTGCAGGTGTAAATGAATATCTGACTGTGTGCTTGCTGAGAATAGCAGCCAGTGAGTCAATTCCCTGCGGGGGATTTGTCTCTGCATTAGTTTAGACCAGAGGATGATGACCGAGTCTATTGGAGTGAGTAAATGACAATATTCTCCTGTGATTAGTTTCAGCGCACGTTACACATAAGCACAGGCAGATTCACACATCGGCCCACTGAGCAGAGGGAGAATCCTCACAGATGTGCACTGGCTACTGCTGCTATTGATCATGCTGCAAACTTCACAGCCATTACAGGTTCAGGAGGTCAATTTGTGCAACTCCAGTTAATCAAAATGGATCAAAAACATTTAATTCAAGTCACCTCCAGAGCAGAGATAAAGCACGTAAACATGCGCAATCAGATGGATTTCTGTGGGATTTTATCTATATGTATTGTATTTTCTATTTTCTATTTAATGTCCATGAAACTCTCCATTTTCTTCCAAAATGATCCTCTAAAGGAGCATGTTTAAAGAAAATGTATTGTCCATTATCTCTATGTTGTTTAATCTTAACACTGTCATGTTTTGCATTTTTAGATAGTTCTTATGTGCATGAATGAATTTTCTTTTTTGTAATATATATTTGCCTATCCACTTGCCTCACAATGCGCTCTGAGGTACATTAAAGTATTTTGACTGTATTTAATTTAGACAAAATCCTTGTATGGCTGCTTCATGTTAAGGTTATAATTTGGGGAATTTGGGAAGTTTCTCTTATTTCGTTAAAATGAAAAAAGACATTGTAAGAAAAAAAAGAAAAGAATTAAAAACTATTAAAAAAATTATTAATATTGCTCATATGCAGTTAAAACCTGATCAGTAAATTCCTGATCACTATACAGCACATACATTTTTACTTTCTTATTTGTCTTATTAGTTTTTTCATTCACCTGTAAAACTATGAACTGCACTAAACTCCACGCAAAGTTTGATTGATTAATGGATTGATGTTTACTTACTACTACTATTAAAAAAACAACACAAAAAAACATCTTGTGTCAAGCAATGCACATTAGCCTTGGGTATATACTGTAAATGCCATAATTGAGTAACTGTAGGCGGCTCTCTGTAAAGAATCCAGTGTGTGTGTGTGTGTGTGTGTGTGTGTGTGTGTGTGTGTGTGTGTGTGTGTGTATTCCCTCACTGCAGCTTGTTCTTCCTCTCTGAGCTCTGTAGGTGTCGCTCTAACTCTGTCGTCTGCCACCTGTTGCTCTGCCACATTTCTTCTACAAGTTCCTCCTGCTCGCCTCTAAATCTTCAGACTGCAGGGGAAGAAATTTGAACTTTGAATTTGAATAGAAAACAAAATTAGATACTATGCAAATCAAAGAAATTAAATGCAAAAATTCAAGTTATTACCATGTCGTGTTTAAAAAAAGAAGGCGTACAATAAGAAGTAATGGCAGAGATGTTCTTACATGTTTGGGACTGTGAAATCTGAACAGTGTCTTTTCTACCTCAATAATGTTTTAGTCACTTATGTTTATTACTGAGGGAGTGTAGAAATAATCTGTGAATTCTAATATGTATTTTTTAGTATTTCCTGTTTTGTCCTACACCTGCGGAAGAGGAGTTTTTCATGTGTGTGCTTGTGTTGTGTAATTTCTCTTCTCATGCAGGACCTACATGCAAAGTCTGGAAGAAAAAAAAAAAACACACTTCAGCCTCTGTGCGCCCAACAAAATACCAGACACACTGTCAGTGTCCTCCACGGTTTGGCTTTTGCCCCGTCTCCTGTAGTGGCAGCTACATCACCATCTCACAGTGATGATGTCAGAGGGGAAGCCGTCTGCTGAACCCGGCACAAAGTGGCACAGACGGTCGATCACCGTCTCCGGGTCATGACAGGAGAGGAAGCAGGGTGTCTGGTCATGGTGGGCACACAGTGGCACTGTCTGCAGCTGAACACTGAACACACACACACACACACACACACACACACACACACACACACACACTGAAGTTCATACAGATACATGCATTCACACGCACACACAGTCAGGAGACTCTGGCCTGGCTGATACGGATAAAGGCGTCTGTCTGAATTATTTTTCAACAGCATAAGTTAACATCATTTTCTTGTTATTAAGAATTATTTTATCACCTCTCTCTTAAATCACAGCTGTGATTTATTCTTCTTAAACCTCAGATCCAGTTTGTTCCCATATCATTTGACAACAATTACATGATTGTTCTAAATACTTATTTATTTATCTTAAATACTGGTTTTAAATTCAATGATATTGTATATTCTGATTTCTGTTTAAATTGCTGTAGATCCAACCTTTTTTTTCTTTTCTTTTTTACAACGACAGCTAACATCTGAATGAGCCACAAGACTTAAAATATTTAATTAAATCAAATAAAATATGTTTCAGAGGAAAGTTAACATCTGCATCATTATTTTTAATGTCTGGCATATAACGTATAGCTACAAAACACACACAAAAAGAGATGCATAAACACAACTTGCTTTTAACTTTAACCGGAGTGTAGTGTAAACTAAAGAATATGTCTGTTTCTATGGAAAACACAACTTCCTGCAGACCGGGCAGAATGATTTGTTTTTTGTTGAACAAATCAACATTAAAAAAATAAAAAATAAAAAAAAGGAGAAAAAAGCTGCTTGTTTTAATACTGAGATTTAAGCCGATTGTACGTCTTTCTCTCATGAACTATAGTTCAGCTCAAACTGAGTCACAGAGCAGATTCTTCAGACGTTACACTCCCCTCACCACTGGTGGAAGAATTCAGGTCGTTTACTGAAGGATATTTTTAACTCGGTCCACCGTGGACTATTCCTCCACCTGCAGTAGCTGGTGTTCATTTTTCAGGTTAACTTGGTTTCAACTGCATATTGTTGTGTTTCATATTTTATTTAATTCTGGTTTAATGTCCTTCCTTTTTTCTTATCTGTTTCATCCTTCATTTTCAGTCTTGTAAGTTTTATATTTGTCTTACTACTTTTTGCTTTAATTCCCTTGTGCACACAGGTCTGCTCTCACTGGACCACCCGCTATAAATAAAGGTTAAATTCAATGAATGAACATGAAAGTGGTAAAGTAATAAAATAAAAATAGTTCCTCGTATGTGAAAGTCCTTCTTGTGGTCAATTAAAATTTCTATTCCATTAGCGTGTGTACCAAAGTATCAAGATAGTTATTTTTTGAATAAAGTAAATATGAATAACTCTCTATTTGAACCAATTTTATGCAAAAAAAATTATTGGATTATTATTACTGACGCATCAAACTGTCAGCAGCATTTAATTGTGCAGCATTCACACTATACACTGTCTGGTATCTTAATCTATAGAATATGCAATTTTACAAGCTCATATTTTTCTGAACATTGAAATCTGCTGATTTGATAATAACGAAGCAGTAAATTGAACATTTCCCTCTGAAAGGTAGTGGAATATAAGTATTAGATATCGTTCAATGGAAATATCCATAATATAGCCCCAAAGTGCCACCAGAACAATTCAGAAATCATATTCATTTTAAAAGCATCCACCAATCACGCTCAGTTCATCAGACATATTTATCTGCAGCAAGTGATTTTCCTCAAAGGTCGTAGACAGTCAGAGACTTACAGCAAATAAAGCTTTGCACTGGAATAATGCTCTTATTATGAAAATCCTTGAAATAAATCTGGAAATACAGGGGTAAAAGGAGATGGGATGACACCAGACGAACCTGGAAAAAAATCTGTATTCATCAGCAAAGCCACACCCATCCCTCCCCCTGTCTTTCTCCCACTATCACTCCATCCTGCCATCATGCCATCACTCCTCCCTCTTTGCTTACATTCTTACATTTCTCTATCGTCCTCATATGTCGCACTTTCTGATTCTTTTCTTGTTTGAGCTTGCCTGAAACTCTTCCATTTTTCATTTTCTTACCTTGCATTTCCTGACTCATTTTCTTTCTTTTCCTTTTTATATCAGTTTGTCCTTGTTTTCCTTTTTTCTTTTCCTCCTCGCTTTTTTCTTTTCCATTTCCAACTTTTCTCTCCCCCAAAAAAATACGAGTATTTACAGCTTGTTCTCCCTCAAACTCGCTTCTTAAAACAATTTTTTTCCCCAATATTTCCATCCTCCTTCTCCCTCCCACGCCAGCCCCTCCTCACTCAGATTTCTTCTTCTCCTCTTCCTCGCCATTTCTCCTCCCACTGTCTCCCTCCAACTCCAAACTATTCCCCATCCTTTCCTTTTTTCCCACCTCAGTCTCTATTCACTCTTCATCTTTTTCCCTACCTCTTTTCCGCTCCCTCCTCCTCCTCTCTGTGCAGCTGGTGGGGCCCTTCCATTAGTCCTGACATGCAGAGGCACTGATTCTGTAAAGGTCGTGACCCCTCGCAGCGGGCTTCGCCAGGGCTTAGTCCTACGAACTCACACATCTGCCTGCCCCGGGATGCCCACTGCGTGCATAACTCACCCTTTACACAGCACACACACACACACACACACACACACACACACACACAGACATACACATTCATGACGGGGTACATATACAAAGTGACACAAAAATGCACAAATGTGGATATACACACATGCACGCACGCTCAGGTTCACACACAGACAACTCCGGCCTGCTTTCATCATGCTGACTTAACCCCTCCCTGAATAGCACCGACTGACTGCACAGCTGCGGTGGTTGTAATGTGTGTGTGTGTGTGTGTGTGTGTGTATGTGTGTGTGTGTGTGTGTGTGCGTGTGTGTGTGTGTATGAGTCAGATGTGCAGTGGGAGAAATCCTGCTTAATTGGACTGCTGCAGGCTTGGGAAAGACCCACAGCCACTCTCTACTTCTCTCTCTCTCTCTCTACTTCTCTCTCTCTCTCTCTCTCTCTCTACTTCTCTCTCTCTCTCTCTCTCTCTCTACTTCTCTCTCTCTACTTCTCTCTCTCTCTCTCTCTCTCTACTTGTCTCTCTCTCTCTCTCTCTCTCTACTTCTCTCTCTCTCTCTCTCTCTCTTTTTTGTCAGTCGCTGTCGTCCACCTGTCCTTGCATTATCCTGTGTTTCTGTGATTAATCGCGGCAGTTGTACAGCACACTGCTGAGCTGCAGTGAGCGCAGGTGTGCTTTGGGAATGAACTCAAATGTTACAAAGAAGAAGCTCAGAGGCAAATTACTGATCCCCATCATCCAACATCTACAACCACAGCAAACAAGCGTTAAGATCTAAGCTCCTTATGAAGTGTGGCTGGAGGCTTTTTACGGCCTTCGAAAGTTTGTAAGTCACCTTTAAAAACTGATGTGTGAAGTTTAAGAAAGTCATTTCAGCTGGCAGCATGTTTGTGCTGCGTATTCCCCACGAATTTCAATGTAACTTTGGTAATTATTGATATAATCTGCACTCAAATTGTTTCGTAATGTTTACATACGATCTACTCTTTGTGAAACCACATCTTTGCAGGACGTGAGGATATTTAATGTAAAGTCATTACCTTTTTAATTTTAACTTACCAATTTCCCAAAATTAACTTCCGCTGGACATAATGAATATACTGGTGGAATGAACATATTACCATAGGCTGCCTTTTGTCCCTGATGATGTAATTAATCGTAATTAATTCTGAGTATTTTAAAACTGAAAATCCAAATTTTTTAAGCATGAATGTGTTCACACGTGATTTTGCGTTAAATTAGTGAAAAGAAGATTATATTAATGCAACATATTTACAATGTGTACCAATCTTTAAATACATTTATAACTGATATAACTCTCGTAGTTTTCCAGGACAAGTGCTTTAACAATAATTGAGTTAAAAGACAAATCGAGTTAAAATTTCATTTTAGTCATTTTATTTTGATCTCAAGTTATCATTTCATTTAGCTTTGTACTCATTCCTGAAAAGTCAGTACATGTTCAGTGTTTCCTGTATCTGAAACTCTTGTTACTGTGACTAAACCCAACTCTAACCTTTTGTATCACCTGAATTTTTACTGATATATAGCTATTTTTGCATCATGTAAATACAGTGTGATCAGAAAATGAATATTTTGAAACTTGAATATCCTCTTTTGTCAACTGCAAACAGTTTGTAATTCTTTTTTACAGTGATGATCAACCATAACTCAAATCTGTTCCATGTAGGCTAAGTCTTGAAAAAGAGGTTGACCAACATGTGTGTGCACAGTGGTGCATCTGAAGAACAACTTCTTGCTATTCCATCCTTGATACATAAAGCTCCTGCTGTTTGTGAATGAAACCTGCTGACTCTGCAGATTTCTTGACTGAAAGCAAATTTCCCTCCACAGTCTCGCCTCTTCCCACCCCTTTTCTTTCCTCCCAGTGTATGTCTTCATCTCATTTTACCACTGTTTTCATCCACTGACATCCCCTTCCTCAGCTTTCCTCTTTCATCTCAGTCATCTCTCCCCTCCTTGTTTTCTCCTCTTCCGCCCTTTTCCTCTCCCTACTTCCCCCATTTTCTCTCCCCTCCATGACTCCCTCCTCTCTTCCCTCCTCCCACCCTGAGGCCATCGTTGCTCACTGTAACTGGCAACTTTGCTTCTCTCCCCTATTGTGGTGGTGACAAAGGGGGCCGGTGCCCTCTCGCAGGCTATGTTACAGGCTGTCACATGAGGCGGACACTCTGGGACGGCCCCGCGTTATCTGCTGTGACAACTCAGATTACTTCCACAGCCTCCCATCTGATCAGCACATCCAATTCAATTAGTGGCAATTAGTCCTGGTCCTCCCCCCCGCTCTTCCTCCTCCTCCTCCCTCCTCACCAGCCCACTGTGTCTCTCCAAAAAAGCAAAGCTGCCGAGCTTTGAGCAACTCGCTCAACTTGGCAGGCTGGCTGGTGAACAACTTTGGAGCGACTTGTAGCTCCCCCCCTCCCTTCGTCCTCCAATTACCCTCACACACACACACAATGACTCATTCACACATTCATACTCATATGCACCGCCAGAGCACATATTCAAAGTGACACATCACATAGAAAGAACAGCTTTCTGCACATAAACTCCCACAGATCCAATTCAGGAGCAACACATAGGCATGTACACGAACACAACACACAAGCTGCACGTAAATAAGTGCAGAAACACACAAAATGAAAGTGATTATGATCGTCATTTTTATCATAACAATGGATGAAAGCATTGTGTAATGTGACTAGCATTGTATATAGTGACAAACCCACAAAGAATTATCATCAGCAGAGAATTGTTTTTAGCAAAAAAGCTCTAAACGCCAGAGTAAGCTAGTTGCTAAATGACCAACAGACAAGGTTAGCGGCTAGTTGGTGAACAAAGTTGAGCATTTAGCAGCTAAAGAGGCAGATATTTCTTTCATTTATCTGGTAGAGACCAAAAAAGTAAATATTGGATTTACATTGACCAGGTGGCCGCAAACACGACCCCAAAACAATGCTAACGTTGCTCTGTGTCTGCTGTATGCTAACAAAGTTGCAATATCATTTAAAAGGTGCTAATACATTTAAACATTTGTGTTTACAGCTTGTTTTTTACTGAACTTGAGAAGTTATTGCAGATTGAAGTCGCTCATGTACAGATTAATGCAGTTCGCAATCCTTTTGGTTTCTGACTTTAAAATTAAGCTATCTTTACTTTATCTCCTGTTGATCATCTCATGACCCCTCAGATTTATTCTGTGATCTGTTGAGGGGGCCCCGACCCTCCGGTTGGGAACCACCAGTTTAGTGTATAAATCCACACAGGGAAATAAAAACGAAAATACTGGAGCGAATATAGAAAAATAGCCTGCACTGATGCTCTCTGGTTTGTGGAACCCCTTTGTGTGCCGCTCACCCCTTCTTCCCCACGCTCACCCTTTTCCTCACCCATCCTCACCCCCCTCTTACAGTGGGTCTGCGCACACCTGGCCTTCGTAAATTAGGGCCCTGGAAAACCAGCAAGCGAAGAGAAAAGCGGGATGCATGGTGGAGTGAGGGGAGGGGAGGGGAAGCGGGTGTTTGGTCGACGGGGTCTTTCAGAATTCCAATGGAGCAAAAAGTTAATGACGGCCCTATTGTGTTGTGAGAAAGCTGGCCGGAGGAGAAGTGTTACAGGGAATCACCGCCTGTACCAGTGAGCAGCGACAAAAGGGGGCCGGCCATAAGCTGCATTGAGTTTTTACCATATTTATATCGCTTACATAGCCGCTTTATGTCACACTGAAAAAGTGCACTCACTCGTCCTCACTACTGCTAACGAAAACAGCGTAAATGTGTTTGGAGCGGCAAATAATAAGAGGAATTTGTTTTCCTGACACGAATACAACGGGACAAATGGGTCATACAGAACAGCCCGAATGAGTCTCACGTACTTCTTACCTCAAAAAATTTATTTTTCTAAATTTTTTAAAGGATTTTTAATCATATCCAGTCACTTTCTTGCTCCTTAACTCCCTCCCTTGCCTCCCTCTTCATAAAAGCCACCCTAACACGCCCGCCTTCCCTGCAGGCCTTAATGCATGCTGACAGCTTCCCTCCGTAATTGGTGATCACACCCAGATGGATGGTTCCTTAATTTGCTGTTCCCAATAAAGCCAGGCAGCTCAAGGGAAAAGGGGCAGCAGGGGGAGTAGAGCTGTGGAGGTGGTAGTGAGGGGGGATCCTTGATTTGTTGGTTATAGATACAAGAGCAGTAAACACCTTAGGCTGCGGGCCCAACAGTTTGACCAGGCTTTTGTTCACACGTCCATTGAAAAGCAGAAAGGGGCCCCCTCTTCTGCCTCGGCCCCCCTCCTCCTCCTCCCTTCCTCTTCCCCAACAGGCCTGTTCTGAGCCCCTGCTCCCTCTGTCTCTCTCTAGCTCCCTCTGTTTTTGGTCCAGCCCGGAAAAGAGCGCTGCGTGAGCACTGGAGGATGTATGCGTGTGCGTGTGCGTGTGCATGTGCATGTGCGTGTACGTGTGTGTGTGTGTGTGTGTGTGTGTGTGTGTGTGTGTGGGCATCCTGGGTTTGAGCCGAGGGCAGGACAAGGAAATGATCTCTTGTGTGCATGTGTGTCTTTCCCCTTTTCATTGACTAAACGGATTGCTGGAGTCCGAGTGAATGTATGAATGGAGGCAAAGAACGAGGTGAAGTTCCCGAGGTTATAGGTTACAGTCTGTGTAGGAACCTCGGTTCATGTGTGGTCGTTTTGGCGCTATTAGGGAGGACACAAATAGGGTGATGGACTGGGTCGAGGTGGAGACCCCCTGGTACTAATGAGGGCAACCTGCAGTGACCCCATGGGTGCAGAGGGTCAAGCTGAGCCTGATGGAATGATCCAAGGGAAGGGTTGAAATGAAGATTAAAAAATGAGACATGGGGCTTTTTAATAAGTGACACCAGCTGCTCTAAACAACATGGAAGTAAAACCTATTTTGGACTGATGTTCACACTTTATTGAACGTGCAATAGATAAGATCATAATGAAGATGGTACTGTGTGAAATTATTGCATTAAATTGACTCACACACACGCTCTGGCCTTCTGCATATTTCTATATCATAAAACATATCCTGCACCTTGTATATACTTTACATATTTATTTATATATACTACACATTTTACATTTCTAAGTGCAGTTATTCATAAATATCCTACTTGCATTTCTCATTAGATGCAAACAGTGTTTCAGTAGCTGTGTTCTTGTGCCCTTCACAGTGACAACGAAGTTAAATCTAACATAATATAAAAATATATGTTTTCCCTATTCAGATCTAAACTCTACAGTTGTCTTCCATTAATTAAACCAAGAAGAAGTGACAATGTTTGGAGAGCTAAGGCTCCCTGCAACCCTGTTAATTTAATCTCAGCCAGCTGAAGAGGAGGGAAAGATGATACTGTTAAGCACAGTCACTTCCTCTGAGTGAGGTGAGGGAGTGATGGAGGAACAGGGACGAAGCAAATTTCTATAGTGCCATGTAGGCATTTATGCCCCACCCACATTTCTTTTAAAGTGAATCAACAAACATTCAGAGATCATACAGTAACTACATACAACGCACACTGCTGTGTGAAAATGATATAACCATAATTCCAACATACATTAAATAATCAGACAATTCAGGAACAAACAGTTATGAAGGCCAACAGGTGCACTTGTTTTCCTTATAATTGCATGATGTGTCGTTTAAAACGAGAGCCCACAGCTGTCCTGTGTGCTCTGAATAAAGGTTTTGTGGCAAATTGCATCTGCAATTTTGTCAGTCCATTAGTTGTAAATAAAAACACAGACCAACTAGTTTTAAAAAACGTGATGGTCTGACGTCATAAATGCCATAGAGTAGTGTAATCATGACATCATATGTTTCAGAAATTATGAAACAATAGCATTGATTAATGCTTTATCGTTATGTTTATAAATATGCAACAACAAGCTGAAGATTTTGGTTACTGTGGCCACTATTAACTGACTTTATTTACTAAGAGAGTTGTTCAGCTTTGCTGGGCATTAAAATGCTTTAAGTAAGCCACAGTTGATTTGCAAAAGCTTTCACACTGTGCCATAACAGCTATCTTGCAGGTTGATTGCATTTCAAACTGTGCAAGATGGGTCTAATAAAATCTTATTCACAATGTAAGATATCCGCTTTGAGTCATGTCAGATTGTGCAATGAATGCCTGGCGAATTGTAGCTCTATGATGAAAACAGGGGGGGAAAGTATACAAGCAGAGACATGTCATCGACTTGTGTCATCCATCTGTGTTGTTATCGTGTTTGAAAATACAGCAAAACAACATCACAAGCTTCAGGCACACGGCCATGGTTGTATTAGGAGATTATACAAGCACAACCACTGCCACATCACTGACACTTCAACAGCTCTGCACGTCCGCTCTGGCTGATTGGACCTCTGCCCAGGTTCAAGGTGGGGGGAGTTTTAATGACAATTAGATGAGGTCACTCTACTCTTTGTACTTGATAAAGGTGTCATTTGTTATAGTGGGGCTAACCAGCTTCTTCTACATGGATCATAGCTGGTGAGGAAGCTAACTTTTGCCTAGGACCTCCTCAATTAGCATAAGCTATAGGGTATGTGGTCATCATGTTCAAAATTTGTTTAAAATCAGTCAGCTGGAAGCATTCAAGAGTCCACTGGAGTTTTTTACCAGCTCACAGAAATTAGCATTATTAAAGGGGATATTTGTAAGTTTTCTCTGCCACCGAACATGGTTTCTTGCTTGGAGCTAGCGGTGATAATCGACCCTTGACAAGAGCTTCAGCCACTGTCACGTTTACAAGACAAGAGGTTATAATACACCCTCCGAGCAGCGCTACATCTTTAGCAGAGGCCACAGTGAGTCACTATCAGCAAGTGATGACATGGGACAGGGCTAGCTGGTTAGCATGCTAACTTCCGTAGAAGAAAAGACATGATAAAAAAGAAGAGTTAACATTGGTGTTGCTTTCCACTTCTGGAGACAACTCTTGGTGAGTAAAAGAAGGAAGTTTGATGCTTGACCTGCAACGTTTCTTCTAGACTGGTAAGTAAACAGCTGTTAATGCTAACTTATAGCTCCTTTAATTAGTTGCTAGCAACAGCTGCTGTTTCAGCCAACAACACTGCAAACCACATACAGTAGCCTGTGTGCTGTACGAGGAATGGATGGTTCAACAGCATAAGGTCAATTACTGCTCATAGAAATATCTACCAAGACGCAGCGATAAATAAAGATATGAGGTGAACACTCCGATGTCATGGACAGAGAGACTTTAGTTAAAATCACACGTTGAACGGTACGATGAAGTGAACAGGTGAAATTCTTGATCATGATGGAGAAAGACAATCACTCAAAAAAGCTTTAGAAATGATGGAAGTCATGATCAATAGCTGACTAAAGAGACACTAATATCCTCTGAAAACTTTTATTCATATGAGACAAGTGCACTTAAGTTTTAAATGAGATACTTAAGACTCCAATGTAACAACAAGTGACTGACATTTACACATACAAGGACATATTATACACTATTAAGATTGTTTTTATGGAAAATCCTAAGTACTTTCTTTGCTCTCTTATTTTTTTCAGACTAAATAGTGAATTTTTCACCATAGATTGCATTCTGCTCATCATTACCTCACCCTTAATTTTCAGAAGCACTCTCTTGTTCTGTTGAGCTCCGAGTAACATATTCCTCAGTGTCACAGAATATGAAATGACCTATTGTCGGTTTGCCTTGAATGCTTCACCAGTTCATCAAGACTTGAAATATGTGATGATAATAAAATATAAGAAGCTTTCTGCACAAAACCTTGCTTTCATTAGTCGAGGAAGCACTCTGCTGTGCATTAGCGCTATGCTTTACTCTTGACGGACATGGAGCGAAGACAGAGGAAGAAAATGAAAGACATTATGATGGATTTAAAAGCAGAGTTTATCAAGTTTAATCTAACTCAGGAGGAGCCCAAGGTTTCAAGACTGTTTGCGGTGGTGGCAGTGGTGATGGATCAACGCTTTAAAGGCCGGGTGCATTGTGCTCCGGGAGACAAATGAAGGCGCCATCTTGTGTCCTTGAGGTGTGATCACTTTCTGAAAATCCACTGACCTAATCAACGGAGATAAGCGCAGGAATGGCTGCGCCACAAAAGCAGCTTTATACCCAAGGCCAAATCTGCCAAGTCAATCTGCAGCTCCATCCATTGATTCACAGCACAATACAAAACAACGCTGGAATGTTCTTGATGCACTCGATGCTTGTTTCACATAATATCACAGCCGTCCTATATGAATACAGGCTAAATGGTCTTTAAAAGTAGAAGCGGAGGTGAAGAAGTGATGAAAAAATGTGGCTTCTCAGGCGTTCGGGTGCACACACAAAACGAGAGGAGGAGGGAAGCGTCCTTGATTCCTGCAACTGCAGTAAAAGTGTAAATTGGCTTTGGGTCTTGAAAAGGAGATTCAGATAGCAGAGCCATAGTTATCAGTGGGAAAAGGGAGAGGGAGACTGTGGCCTCTCCTCCTGTTACACCAACGTTCAAATTTATTGTGCAGAAAGGCAAAATAACAATGTGTAATCTTGACTTTTTATGTTTTCAGCTGCGTGTCTTTGTATGCAGAGGGAAGATTCATTCAGCTCTGTGAAAGGTTGAAAAATTGAAAATGGGAACAGAGTCACAGAGTCGGCTGCAATTATGTGTTGTCATGTGAGTGTGTATGTGCGTGCGCGCGTCACACTGCCACACAATACAACATTGATGGGTCACCTACAATTCTTTCGACTAAACGGTTGTTTGTCTGCATGTTCGACCTGCGTTGGGCCTTGACACTACTGTTTGCAGATGGGACCGAAAATATGCTTTTGAAATAGTTTTCGTCCTCAGACAACGCAAGCGATTGCACAACGTTGCATCTGCAAACCTTCGAAATGTGCTCAGTAAAAAATGCTCAGCTGCAATCTGCTGCTATTTCTGAAGCCATGACTTTATATAACTGTCCTGTAAAATACTGGTTTCATTTTAATCTTACGGAGCGAGGTCACTGGTGAACATACAGACTCACTTTTTACTGTACACACTATAAACTATATTAAATATATATTATATGACACTTGAAATATGTAATCATTTATTTTCAGTGATCAAAGTGAAATTTTCTTTAAATTTTTAAGTTAATTCTTTACCTTGGAAACACCGGTTGCCACAAGATCCTTTTAGTAGCAGCTCTGGAGCTTTTGATCATATCACATGATCTTCATCAGTAGATGGAGCGCGTCCAGTGTGATTGTGAGCAAGTTTGTGGTACGATTGTTTTGTCATCTGCTGTTTCCCAGGTCAAGAATGAACTTTTAGGCTCATCTTTTAAACGAAGGTGTCTATTGAATTTCACATGTAAGTTTCTACACATAACCATAAAAACAATGTCTTACCTCAGTCGCTATGAGCAGATGTTGTGTTTTTGCGAGAGCTGATATTAGGAAAACAACTGAAATACATTTTCAGTGAACAACTGAAGCGGCCATTTTGACTTGTCGCAGAAGGAAAAGCACAGGTGTAACTATTAACTTTAACGATGGCTCTTTTCTATTCAAGTGTCCCAGTGAGTCGTGACAGTGAGTCATGCACGAACAACACCGTGACCCTGACGCTGAAGCAACTAAAAGGAATTCAGCCATTATTAATTTCAGTGACTACACCTGTGCTTTTTCTTACTGTGACATGACAAAGATGTATTTTAAATACACACCTTGCACTGGCTTTTTTCCAATACGAAAACGTCTTGTTCTTACCAAACAAATCAACACATCTTTCATCATCTCACATCCTCTCCCTCGCATCGTTCTCGCTGCTCGGTTTTCTTTTGGGGTCGGTTTTGGTTCTCAGGAATGCAGCTGTGAATCTTCTGGGCGAGCTTAAGCCGACTCTTGTGCGAATCGTGTCAAAACAAGCAGACGTCACTTAGTCCGCGAGAGCAGAGAGGAGCTGAGAGAGGCCGAGAGAGGCAGGCGGGCTCGGGGCCTCCACTGAGCTGTCCGGCCCTTAAGGTCACCTGGCAATTAACCTCTGACCGGGCAGCAGGTCCCCGCCCTAATTTCTTAGTGTGTCTGTCTCCTCCACATTTGTCTGTGTACAGGGCGAGGTACACTTTCATCTGATGCGGCATATTTTGATTTATCATCATTATGGTCAAGTAGTGGAGGTGACAGGGGAACACTCTATATTTCTGTTCCTGTGTAGTAAAATGAATAAAATCTAAAATCTAATTTTATGTTCAGTGAGGCTGCTGACAGGCTTCATCATAAGAGCCCATCTGAAGGTCTGTTTCTCCCTCTCTGTCGTCTTGCTGCCTTCCGTTTCCCTCCTACAACCCCTCTCTTCGTCTGCTCGGTCAAACTAATCCAAACCACCCTTCTTCTCTCCCCCTCCCCGCGACCCTTGACCCTACGCACCTCTTTGAATGTCACATGACCGTGCAGGTGTGGAGGGGTCTCTGCCCCGGCCGACCCCCAATTAGTGACCCTAATTAGTGGAGGGGCCCCCCTGATGGGCCGCTGAGCTGCTTTATGGGAGGAGGGAGGAGGTGGGGAGGAAGGAGAGCATGGGAGGGGAGGGTGGGGGTGGCAGGACAGTGATGCATTCCTAAAGGTCTGTGGACCCTCCAGAAACACACACAAACACATACGGTGGCTGGTAAAGGAAAAACAGAGCCAACATGGAGCTGAGAGCTCATTTGTTGACGCACAACAAACAGCTTTTGATCTGGAATTGATCCGGCGCTCACTTACACACAAGACGTTACACAGGAGTCCAGAGTGAAGCATCAGGTGAACATGACGCAGTACATTTCATGCACCGGTCTTCCTTGTTTATTTCTTTTGTAAAGAGACAAATAGATTACACAGAGTTTCATTTGAAAAACAAACTCACACCACAGGTTTTTAAAGTGAAGGAATCTCTTTCAGCTTCACGGTTTTTACTCCATTAGATCAAATGTAACACCAGTTTTCTACCATTCCAGGAAAAACCGTCTTTTGGATTCACTGTGACCAGCTGTGTCAAATAATAACATCTGGATTTTGAGCGAAGCTGTTGCAGGTGTTTGTTGGTCTGCAGAGCTTCAGTTGCATCACTGCTGGAAATCACGATATTGTCTGCATATAAAACACTTTCTCAAATATAAATGGAAAAATAGCAAAACGTGACTGTTCACGACAGAAACTCAATGTGCAAATATCAAGAAAATAAGCTTTTTTGTTGCTTAGTGCCAAACCAGTAATTTAAACTTGTTCTATTTGTTCTATTGGAACATAAACACAAGTTAGAATCAGACACATCTACTGCACCTCGACTCTAAGTGACACTGAGCGAATTAGTAAATAGTGAAACTTCAGGAACTGAAGTTATTTACAAGTATTTGAAGAAGTCAAGAACAAAAAAGGAGGAAATTCAAAACTCTTTTTTGTCAAGTACACGTGCCCCTATAGGAATGGCTGCTGATCATATACAGGCTAATTATTTGTTTCGTAGCAGAGTGACTTTATTTCACAGATTTGTGATTTCCTGATTATTTCTTTGCAAGTTTCAAGAAAAAACAGATTAATTTGATACTAATGACAGTGTAGAAAGAAAGAGTCAGTTGTGTTGATTGATACTTTACTGGAACTCAGTTATTGTTCATAGATTAATGGTGAGTTCATTTTTCAATGATGAATTATGTGCTGGTGTAGCTGATCTGTTGTTCACTGACTAACAGACTTACAATTAGATTAATTGTAATTAATAATTAATTGGAAGTGGAGCAATTAAACTGTGTTTTTATTCTCCCTTCTATTATTATGAAATGAAATGTTTTTTACATCAACAGTTGCATCAGTTCCTTTGCAGAAAGTCCTCAGGAAACACTGGGGCCACTTGTGTTTCAAATGTCAATGATTATTCATATTTTGTTTTTATCTTTTCTCTCTGAAGCACAGTCTTGATGTTATTGGTTAATATGGCCACTGATGAGAGATTAACAATTAAAAAACAGCAATAAAAACCCAATTAGTTGAGTCATGTTGCTGCTCACATGTAAAGCTGTTTACCGCCACAGTTTGCTCCTCTGCTGCAGGGCAGTTCCTCCTCTCCGCCCCCCTCCCTGCTCCGCTCCCCACCTCTAAAACAGGCCACCCATCTGGTCTCCTTTCTGCTGGCCCTCTCGCCTCTTCCTTGCTCAAATAAAGGTGCCAATCACTATAATTGGCACCCTGCAGATCAATTGTCCCAGCTTTGAGAAGTGCCCTACGCTGAAGTCTGGGCTAACAGGAGGACATATGAAGTGTGTTACTCCTACAGCTTCTGTGAAACTTACATGGCCTGTTCTCTCTTTGCAGATTGTTCTAAATCGAACATGTCACTGATGAAATTTGGTTCAGGAATGATGAAAATGCGATTCAGCTGACAGATCCCGACTCTGATCAGTGAGCTGAACTGTCTTTTGTCTTTCGAACAATAACTCGGAGCATCAAACAGCCAGCTGGTTACCTTGCTGCTGCATCACGCTGGCCTATGGAGACCCGGCGTTCGTTATTGTGATACTGAACTTCCTGCGACACGTAACGATACGACTATGTTATAATAAAACATTTTAAAAAGTGGCAGTATAAAATAAGAGAAACATTTAGATACAAGAACTGTTGGAATGACAAACAGCTTTGTTGTGTAAATGCATAAGATTTCATCATAATGAGCTGAGCTTTTACAAATTATTCCTAGTATTTATTGATATAATTGTTCATTTCGTGATGTCAGATTCATTCCTTTAATAT
The DNA here is from genome assembly GCF_002814215.2 of Seriola lalandi dorsalis. Taxonomy (NCBI): domain Eukaryota; kingdom Metazoa; phylum Chordata; class Actinopteri; order Carangiformes; family Carangidae; genus Seriola; species Seriola lalandi. Next base: position 944,641 of record NW_019525532.1, on the reverse strand, counting down.
TGAACTCTTTGCCTCTCGCTGTCTGTGCAGTTTCGGTGCAAGAATTATTGATTGCTGAAGTGCAGCAGAGGCGAAGAGGTCACTTTATCTCATTTATTGCCCACAAATCTTTTGGGGAAGTCAGGAACTTTCATTGAATTTCATTTGCAGGAACCTACTACGTGTCCAGTTTTATTTCCTAGACTGTAGCTCCTGCCCCTGCAGACAGTTTGTGAAAGGCCAGCAGCTGTCAGGAGTTTGCAGCACTGAATGAGGCTGACTGCTCGAACACAAGCCTCCCAGCTGCTGTAACCTTTGTGCAGAACACAAGCGAGCAAGAAAGCGCTGGTTGCTGCTGGTATTAAAATTAGGACTAGAGATGAGATTCTGCTCGGTGTTGCTGGCGTTTCAACACCAGCTACGTGCAGCAGGTGACTCTGAGGCAGCGAGTCCACCGGCCTGATGGTGAAGGCACATACCACATAACCACAGCTCCCATGGTTTCAGTCCTGGCTGGGGAAATTTATTGTATTTCCTGCTGAAACAATTTCTATCAAACTTTATCTGCTAATTATTTCAATCAGGAAAGCAACTTCTGTATTTCGGAGGCAAGTGTCTGCCCTCGCTTTGGTGTTCTGCTCTTTGCTGAACATCACTTCATCACATCACAATAAAATAAGAAGAACTTAATGGTGACAACCTGACTGTTATTCTTTAACTATTTGTTCAGACCGTTACTTGCCTTTATATCTGGCATAGTTCAGTTTTGCTCAAACTTTAAAGCTATTTAAGCGAGAGGGCAAAGAACAATGTCAGTCGGACCAGACTCTGCTCTGTTCACTTTATAGGGAGTAAATTAAACTTAGTTTCACCAGCAGTCCTTCATAATAACCTGCCATTCCTTCACTAATTTGTCTTTCTAATAAAATAGCCTTTTATGTGAAGTATATTCTCATATTTTCATCCAATCAGTGTCCCAAGGGCATGTCAGCTCAGTCTTTGTGCGCCACCATCCGAACCAAAGCAAAATTAGTGCAAATTGTTTAAAGGCATCACCTCCACAGAGAGGGACTGAAAAGGTGACGTGTCCACTGGCCTGATGTTTACGCCACACTGATGGAGAGGACAAAGCAGCCAAGGTTTTAATAAAGCTGTGAACACGCCCAAAATCCTCAGTGTGAATAGAGAGCGCTCCGACATGCAGATGTCAGTCAGACACAAAGAGAATCTCATATTTTCACTTAATATGCTTCTAAAAGCCGTTTGGACACGAACAGCTTTTCCTAAATAGTTTTCTGATTCATATCGCACACATCTTTGTGCTGTGACGAATGTACAGCGGACGGTGAAATAAACATTTCGTGCTTTGGTTCACAAAGCGTCCTCGCATGAATCATGAGTTTTTGAGTTTTCGTGGCCTTGAGGCCGATGAGTGAGTGAAAGGAAGAAAACAGAACACATGAGGCAAATTACATAGACATATATTTATATGCATATGAATAAAAATACATATACATATTGTACAATATCTTGGCCGAGCGTGAAAACAGCTCTGTCAGCCCAGAAACAGAAGTAAGCCTCTTTAAATAAGTGCAAAATGTTAATGAGACAAAGAATTGTAAAGCATATATAAAGTCTTTTTTTTCTGAACTTTCCTTCGCATTTTGTTTTTCCTGTTAAAATCACATGGAGCGGACATGGAGATAACTTGTGCAAAGACCCATTTATATATATTTATATATAAATTTATATCTATGTACATAGAGTTTGTTCATCATAAGTAGTAGCTGGTGCCATTAGCTTGACATTAAGTAACTTTTACTGCTCAAAGAAAAGAAGTTATGGCCGATGCGGGGCCTTGGCTGTGCATAAAGAAAAAAGTAAAACCTATAGCAGAAGTTCTTTTTTTTTAGAAAATAAAGTAACATTTCACACAATCTCAAAAGGACTTTATCCATCAAGAAAAGCCATGATGCAGTAGTGAGAGTCATAATGTTTCTGAGATGGTGGTTTAACCCAAACAAGTGCAAGATGTCACAGATTGCACACAACAAAAGCAACACTTCCACTCAGCTGCTGGGATGAGAAGAAGCTTGAGAAAGCAGAAAAAACTGGAGAACCCAAAAATAAAAACTGAAGGCTTTTTTATATATATAGATATATAGATATATATCTATATATATAAAACTGATGCAAGGCTTTACAAAGTGTCTTTCTGTCGCCTGGAGGAGAAGTGGCGTCTCACTTCTCCGACTGTCTCGTTCATCTCGTAGCTGCTTTTACAGTCGCCTCGTCGTTTCCGAGCGTACAATACAGGAACTGCAGATTTACATTACAAAACACCACCGTACAGTGACCCAACATGGAGTCAGTGCTGAATTATGAGGGAAATAAAGAGTGTGAGACGATTTCTTTTCTTTTTTTTTTTTCTTTTTTTTTTGTAACCACTGAACCACAAAAAACTGTTTCTCCTCTCATATCACACTAATTCTGAGCTGTTTTTGTTCATTTATCCACATAGTAAGTATGGACTTGAAATCAACACTAAATCTGTAAGAAAAAAAATGAAATATTCCAGCAAAAAAAAAAAAAAAAAGGGGGAAGAGACTGCGTTTTGCTTACAACACAGCAGGAAAGCAGTTTAGCGAAGACTGAAACGACCCTGTTGTGAGTAAAGAAAAAAGGGTTTGTGAAAAGGGAACATCGGCCTTACATGGGAAGCAAGCGTCCTGACCTCTCAGCTCCATCTCTCTGCTCAATATTTGATGTCACAGCGTGTGAATTATAGATGGTGCTTATAGAAAATAATACAGTGTTCAACAACAGCACAGGTGCAGCGCTGCAAAGAGCCGCGAGTAGATGACAGAGGGTTTTTTGCAGCACTGCCGGGGTCTGAAAACAACAACAACAACAACAAATCACCAGCTACCAGCCGGAGCTACACGGGCGCAAAAAGGCCCGGAGAGCTGACAGACCGGGAGTTTTCATAGGCTGAGGTCAGAACCTCTCTATGCTCTCCACGAGAACTGTATATACAGCTGGAAACATGCTCGCCTGTTTCAGATGGAGCCTGGCCTTTGCTTGTAAAAAGCGCCTTTTTAAATTGATGTCACAAGAGTGTCTGTTTTCTTTTTCTCTTTTTTTTTTTTAGTGAATGTCAAGTCACCTTCAGCGAACGTGAGAGAAAGGGATCAAGGGAAAACGCATTAAAGCTCACAATGAGACGGAGCCTGGAAATGAATAGTTACATAGGAAAATGAGACACAGCGAAGAGACGACCGACAGAAGTTATGAAAAGAGGGCGATAACTCATCTGACACCCGCAAATTGAGGGCAAACTGTGAGGAAACGCAGGTTGTTGCAGGTGAGTTTTGATTTTCTTTGGACAACGAGGGAACCCGGACATATGGCATCATATGGGTGGAAAGAAAAATACTACAGCCCACTCCTCCTCTTTCTTCCTTCAGCCTGTCCTGCATTAACATATGTTCACGGAATCAGATCCTGAGGTCAGCGTTGGTTCAAATCAATCAATTAAAAAAAAGTGTAGCTGAAAGAAAAACTGAGGGGTTTTACTTCAATAAACCAACTCTGTTACGACTGATGGTTTTTCTAAATCGTGGAGGTCTTTCAGTGTGGATCAGCAGTTAATGAAATGGCTTCAAAAGCACAAAAAAAAAAAAAAGGGAGGGGAGGAGGGGAACTGGAGGAAAAACCCACAAACATAAAGTGCTTTCAATGAGGGGGGCAAGCAGAGGGATCTTCTTTGTTATAGATGGGCCAAGGTGAAGACGAACAGGAGGCCGAGCCAAATGTCACAAAATAAATCAAAAGAGGAAACATGGCGCAAAACACAAAATATCAATTTAAAGAAAACTAAAGAACCTTTAAAACTCAACCTTTCTCGTGATGCTGCAGCTTCTCACATCCTACAGGAAAAGCTTCCTGTGTAAAAGACAATGAGGTTTTATTTCAATTATGGATATGACCTAATATAACAAAATATATATATATGTGTGTGATAGCTGTTGTTGTGATGTGTTGCAAACCTTATATGTCAAAGGAAAACATCATTCCGGCGCATTTGAGAGGATTGAACCGGAGAATGTTTTGTTTTTTTTGCTTAAAATATGACTGAAAAGGTTAAAAATTGGACCAATCGACTAATCGATTAATCGTTAATCGTATAGTCGTCACAGATTTGGTCCTGTGAACACAACTTCTGTCCAAAAAACTCGTCCAGATTCTTAACCCTCATGTGTGAAAACTCAGATCTAGTGCACGGGGGATGACGCTTACTCAAAAAGAAACTGTGACATCTGTGAATCAAAGATCAGTCTGGGTTCAAAGGTCATTTCTCTCAGCCCGACCTCGACTTGCTTCACTGACTGAAGCTGGATCCATAAATGCTTTGGCAGAGTCTGACCAGCTTCCTCACGCAACATTTCTTCTCTCTTATCATGTTCTTTTATATTAAACTATTGGATCTAGATATGTGATTTTTGCATCATCGCTCCAGATCCTACCACATATTATTTCATAAACAAACACATCAAATAAAGAATTTACAAAAAACTACTGCTGGACACCAAACAGACTGATATTAAAATGCTACGATTCTTTTTTTTTTTTCAGTGTTTCTTCCATATTGTGATAGCACATCAACTAAAATCAAACATGGCCCTTGAATAGAAATGTGTACAAACTGCTCTCTTTGAAATATCACTCTTCTCATTCAGACGCTGATTCAATCTGAACTATCCATGTCAAGTATTTTTTTTTTTTCCTGAACAGTAGATGAAGGCCTGTACAGAGAGAAAAAACCACACGTACAAACTCACGGGACAAAAAATGAAGAGTCACTTAAAACCACTGCGAAGAGAGTGGTGGTAAAAACATCTGTCTGTCAGGGTTCACACAACACACACACACGGCATTTTTGCAAAAATTCACAAGTTTTTTTTTTCTTTTTTTTTCTATTTTTTATGTGGGAGTGTCTCCGTCACATCGCGTCCTTTTCACCATTTTGTGGCAGCGTGCCAAACAGTGCTGTGGCACAAAATGGTGCCGCAAGGAAAGCAACCTGGTCTCTTCCTTTTTCACATTTCTCATGATCCGGGGTGATTTCTTTCCCCCGTCTGCGGCCACTCGAGTGTCAAACAGGCGGCAGGGTGAGAGACTGGGGAGAAAAGCTCTTACAAAGACAAGTCCCAGTCCCCCGGCGTCCTCAGAGAGGGACACATTACTTAAGAAACTGTCTTCTTTCCCCCCAAATCTGCCTCTTTCCTGTCCAGCCGCATGTACGGCTCAAAAGCTGAGGAGCCACAGCCGTAAGTGGATGTCAGTTCGTGATGAGCACCCCCCAGCAGCGGCATGGAGAAGCACAGGGAGTGCGGCGGTGGGACACCCAGTCGCGGTGAGGGCGGGGTCCCACCCAGCGATGGCAGCGAGAGCCCGAAAGTTCCCCCTGGTAGGGAGCTGGGAGGAGTGTTGCTGCTGACTCCAGGGGAAGTGGAGGAGCCTCCGCCCGGGCTGCTCAGCAGGGAGCCATTTACCGGGTGAGGCGGGGGCCCTAAGAGGGAGTTGGGAGGCGGGGCGGGGCCCGCCAGGAGGCGGCCCTGCTCCAAGAGGCGCAGGATGTTGCAGGTGGCCAAAGACTCGGACGTGGAGGAAGAGCGTTTGTCCGAGTCTTTGGTGGTGTCCTTCTTCTGTTTGGTCCGGCGGTTTTGGAACCACACCTTGACCTGCAACAACACAAGCAGGAAGATTCACATTATCACATTTGATCCAAACACTTTGTCAGTGGTAGAATCAATCTGACATGAGAGGGATAGAAACCTAGACAGCGGTTCATCACCCGGGGACACAGACTCAAGACAAGAAGCTTATGTCATAAAAACAACAAAATCCTTCTGATTTTATGAACATTTTGAAGTTGCTTTGTGCTTATAAAAAACACCTTCTAACACTGTGTCATAAACTCATGAGCTATACTCTTCTCTGTAATTTGTGCAGCTCACTGATGTTTAAACATAAGCCTAACTCACAATCTGCAGTTCATATCCTGACAAACTTCCTACGCCGCCTTCACATGCCCAAAAGCTGTGACACGTGTGACTGACTTCTCTGTGACCCCCCCTGCTTGATGCACATCTACCATGTAGCATGTTCTGCGCGCTGACGGTTTGCGAGCGGTGAGAGCACGCAACATCTTAGCCATAAACCAGTCATACACGCATAAATCCGTGCAGAACAAGCGGAGATGCTGTAATCCCCTGGCACCAGCCATTGGATCAGCTCTGTTGTTTTTCTCTGCACATTTGATCATGGTTGGTCCCACGTACTCTCTTCTCTCACACTTCACGGCTCTAACAGGCCGGAAATGCACATATGGGAGAGGGCAGTGATATTGGATCTATGCAGCAGAGCGGGAATATTCAGCTCAATTACACACAAGAAACTAGGAGGCTCTCTTATGTATGCATACGTCTAAATATATTCGATATAAGTCGAGCTCGTTTGCACAGATTTTTCTTCTGTGGAGGCAAAAGAAAGCGAAGAAAGTAACTGTAAAAGAAAATCTGCACCATGGTCCTCTCTCACGGCAGCAAACTTTAGAGTTTCACAACAGGAGCCATCACGCCACCCCGCAGCAGCAGCAGCAGCAGCAGCAGCAGCAGCAGATTGAGAAAAGCTCGGTGAACTCTGCCTGTACTTGTCCGCCATGTTTAATTGATGGGGCTCAGCGTTGCTTTAATGTATAGCGTGTGGATGAGTTGGGGCTGGGTGCGATGTTGATTGGAGGGCACGGTGGGGTCACGGGAGATCGCTGCACGGAGAGCAGCCTCCGATTGGAATCACACACATGAAAAATGTATTCGATCCTGACCGAGTTGCAGCAAGATGCGTTTTTCACCGGGACTCTGCGAATATCTCGCAGTGAGGCATGCAGGGGGGCAGTGAGAACTTCTTGTCCAAATTTATTGATTTAAAAAACAAAATGTAAATGTTCATTTTCCCATCTGCCCCAGGACAACTGCAGAAACACCCCCAGTGGAAGAGGTACTCCTGGTTAGGAATCACTCATCTGCACCAAAGAAGGCTTGTTCATCGTTTGGTTCTTTCATTATAAGATTGTACAGTTGTATATTGTATTTTGGCCTTTTATCAAACCGGTTCTCCCGTCTCCCTCAGCCCGTGGTGCTGCTTCAGATCCAGAGCTAATCTACAGATACAGAAGCTAGAATTTGCAGTACAGTTTTCTTCTTTATGTTTCTTTTAGGGTTGAACACGTCTTCAATAAAACCGCAACTAAGGATTCTTATATTATCATATTATGTTCTCCAGTAATCGATTAATCGTTTCGACAAAACGTCAGAAAACTGTGAAAAATAACCCTCGTAATTTCCTAATGCGCAAAACAGAATTTTCTTCCTAGTTTCTATTGGTTCTGCTTTTGCAAACACATCAGATAAAAGACAAGAATTTGTTGTGAAGTGTGTGAAACAGAGTGAAAGACTTTATCCTATTAAATCCTGTCTAAAAATAAAACAAAACAGAAAATGAATGTCATAAAGCACAACGTCCGAGTTTGTTTTCAGTGGAAATCAGACGGACGAGTGGGTGTGTCACACTACATGATCAGCAGATTTATCTCTCCGCTTTTTCCACTCGTCCTCACGCCCGCACTGCGAGAGTTTCCCCAACAGAGCATTGAGAGTTATTTACACACGAGAGACTTTCCATCGGCCTCATCATGATTTTCACAGAAATCCAGTAATGTAATCCCTGATAAGTGGGGATTGGCAGCCAGCGACTTAAAAGGAAACTCCTGTTACAGCAAAAATGCGTAAGCCTGTGAAGATTCTGTGGCTTAATTTCTTTAAAAAGTTTCATAATCATTTGTTAGTTGCACAACAGCAAGATGACGCTTGTAAATACACACACACACGTATAAATGAAGTGTGTCTGAAGACTGGATGATGTTTCAATGCGAACACAGCAGGACTGCGTGAGCACACACACAGACACGCACACACACACACACAAACAAGGTCACATGTGAACCGAACACGCGACAGTCACACACGTACGCACAGCGAACCGCTCACATGACCCCGTCCATCGGCGGGAGCCACGACTCCGTCAGTGGGCCTTTAGGCGTCAAGATGCTCGTCACCGTGCAGATGTTGGACGACAGTTGTGCGATGACGTCATGAAAAGTTTAAGGTTTTAGTTTCACAAAAAGGTGGAAGTTACAGACTTCAAACTGCGAGTTAGTTCCTGTTAGTTTCACCTCAGTCTTTTCTCTTTAGTTAGTTAGTGTCGGGGTTTGATAAGTGCAACAAATCAAAAACTTTCTGAGATAAATACGTTTGTGCAAAATGTGTGTTTCGCAGCTTCATCTCGGCTCCAGTGGTTCAATACTTATCGGATTATTTCCTGTGTTGTCCAACACTACTCACTACTTCAAAACTGATTGTGCCTTTGCTGGACTTCCTCTTTCAGTGTTGAGCGACAAAATACATGAATTATGCTGCTGCGAAAAACCGTCTTTTCCCTGCTGGTGGGGCGTCCTGGTGACCTACTGGTTTAAGTAGAGAGTCAATGTCCTGAGTTCAAGTCCAGTTGGAGTCTAACCCCCCAAAAAAGGTTAATAATTCTGTTCCCAGCCCAGAGTTTATTTGTTTTTTAATAATATGGAGCCTGTCATTTTAGAAATACCCTGAATTTAACCATTCCCATCGACACGCCCAGATCCAACCATTCAATCACATCTTAAACTCTGGTCATGCCCATTTATATCGACCTGACAGCAAACTGGGAGACTGCGAGACTTTTCTTGGTTATGTTGATCTCAGAGTAATGGCAAATAAACTATTAGAGTATTGTTAGGACCAGATGAATAAAGCTTTTATTGCAGGTCTGTGACGGGACAGAAGAGTGAAAGTCAGAGGTGCTACACACTCACCCGCCACCTTTTGCATCCTGTTGCGTGCTCACACAGCCACCTTGGTGCAGCTGGCATCACACCTGAGTCAGCGTGACAAGTAGCTCGCCCTCTAATTGGGTGGCACAGATTATAAGCCAAAAACGTAGCCGTCGATTGTGTGGAAGTAATCGGGCCGAGCGGCGTTAACCACAGTATCACTGCACTGTAAAGGCAGGCTCAACCGGCAGCTAGGGCGAGTGAGATCATAGTTTCAGCTACTGACCATGACACAAATAATGGGATCGGAGAGGATCCCACAGCTCAGAGAGGAATAGTGACGCCAGCAAGTCTTACTGCAGAGAAGCGAAAGAGGCACAGAGGGAGGGATAGAGGAGATGGAGATAAGGACGGGGGGGTGGAGGGAGGGTGGGACAGGCAGCAGAGACGATCTGTGTAGCTGCCTCTCCCTCCTCTCCCTCTGTATTTCTTCCTTGTTAGCTCACACATGGCCACTCTGAGATCTTTCTCCGTATTTTACTCATGCGCCAGCGACTGCCAAACACCCACACCCCGTAAAAGGCTCTCACTACAGATAAAAAAAAAAATAAAAAAAAAACTCCCGACCAATCCGCTTCCTCCGTCCCCGTACTGTGGGCGTGGCTCAGTCTCCTAGTATCCATTGCTGGGGGGAAAAAGGAAAAAAAAAAAAGAAAAGCTGGCTGGTGTTTTACAGGGATTTTATTAGAGGGGGGGAAATGATGGGAAGAGAAGAAAGCAAAGCTGCCTTTGGTACATCTACACTATTGGATGTAAATCCTTTTTAATGGGATCCAGGGTTCAGAGCTGGGGCAGAGATTACCAACGGAGATCTAGATCTGCTGTGACCCGTATTTGCCCCCGGCCGCGCCCTCTGGACCCCGCCCCGCTGCACTCTGGCCTGCCAGGGCGAGGGCATGGCACGGTTTGAGTCTGGGTGACGAGGTTAGGACGGAGGTGAGGAGGGCGCAAACCCGTCTGGTGGTGTAGGGATGAGCAAAGCGACTCACTCACTGCCACCCCTGCTCTGTCTGTGGCTCTCAGCTCATTGGCTCCTGCTGAAGACGTAAATATTCAAAAGTGGATGACAAAAATAGATTTTTAAAAAGTGTATTAATTTACTAAAAAAAAAGGCATTCTTGTTTTAAAATGCAACAGGAGTGAATGGTACATTTGTTGGGGACTATTTTCCGCTGTGGATGAATACACATTTGGTGGACTAATCAATATTCGACACAGCAGGAACAGTGTATGTGAGATTGATGCAAAACAAACTAGAGCCCTGTGATATGTCAGGCGTTAGACACTCTCTAATGGTTCTTGTCTCTTCATGAGGTTTTTCTTGACAATAACAAAAAATATCATGTGATCATCTCTGCATGTAAATGGTTTCTGAGATAAAGACTGATTTCTTATGTACGGATAAAACGTAACATCTAAGAGTTGACTTCTCATGCTATATGGAAAAAACTAAACTAAACTACTGGAAAAATATATTTTAAAAAAACCTCCCACTTCCACAAATAAAATCACATTAAATGAACTTTTTTCTCATTGGTTTACATTTTGAATTTGATCCCTCCCTGCGTTGCGTCTGCGTCCCCCCC